>NC_056745.1:1181767590-1181885090 GCF_019279795.1 Protopterus annectens
TCAGGCTTGACTGGGGCTGGAGGTAAAGTATCCGGGTTAAGGCAGGCCTCCGAGGACACATCATCTAGTATGTTCAAGACAGGAGGTATAACCAGAGGCCTGTGCTGAGGTAGCAAGAGAAACTCCCTAAGCCTTTTCTTGGAATCTGAGTACTCTTGGCCTTCCCAGTGGAAGTGTTCCCTTAAGGTATGCAAGGTTTCCCCAAATGAGTAATCCTCTGGGGGGGGATACAGAGGGAATGGACTCCTCTGCATCAGAATCTTCAAAAGGGGAGTAAGAACGTTCCTGTTCATCAGAGTGCTCTGATATAATGGAGGCATGGTCAGAGGAGGGGGATTCTTCCTCCACTCTGGGCCTTTTGTACGGAGGGGGTTGAGAACCCCTGATAAGAGTAATTAAATCCTCAGCCATTTTAAGCATCTGTTTTTTAGACATGGGGCCTAGAAATGGGCCCTGTGTAGCTTGTCCCTTAGAATGCATGGCTGCTTTAGACTTAGTGAAAGCCTTGATGGAAAAAGAAGAGGAAGGTCTGAAGACACCTTGAGAGAAGGCAGACCTGTCTACATTTTGAGATTCACCACCAAGAGTGGCTTCGGTATCTGTAGTCGGGGTGTGGGCCGCGGAGCCTGCGACCTCGGGCACAGAAGACACTGCCAATGAAGTGTCATCGGTAGTCAGGGGCTGCGTAGGCGCCTCGCTGAGAACCGGACCACCTGTAGTCGGCTTTGGCGTGGTGTCTGTAGAGGCCGCGGACCTCGTGTGTCGGTCCTTATCTTTGCGCTTTTTAGACAAAACTGGAGTCAGAGTTTCCGATGACATAATATAGTTAAATTTTTTGCCAAAATAATGCTGGGCAAACTCCGCCCAATGCTTAATGGTGCGTTTGTTGAATGTAGCGCAAAATCGACAGACCGAGACATCGTGGTCTGGGCCTAAACAAGGAATACAGAGGGAATGAAAATCCTTATGCGGTATTTGCTTCCCACATGAAATACAATTATTAACTTTGTCTGACATCGGTCTGAGGCAAGAAAAGTTTCCCCAATGGGGTACTTAGCTTTCAAGAAGACTTCGGTTGCAAACTGCTTCTGCTTCGGGCACCACACGGCAAGAAAGACTGAAGAAAATGGCGTCAGCTGGTTCTTTTATAACCCTGAAGCACTGACATCAGGGAAGAAGTGACGACAACCGACGCCGGACCTAGACTTTGGAATTCAGCCGACCGAGGACCTGCCTGACGGCAGGAGAACCCATCTGTTATGACTGCAGCTGTATGCACGATGAACATCTGCATAAGTACATAGTAATGCCTCATCTAAATTCTTCCCTTTCAGGACATCTGAAAGATGGTAGTTCCATACCCCGGTTGTCTCAAGACAACCCACTATTGACATTTTGTCTTTTCCACTTACTAGCTCCCTCACCTTTGGTTCCCCACCTTGCCTCCATGGACACCTGTATGCCACATGGCCCCACTGGTTGGATTCAGAAACATTTAACCCTAGCTCTTGGATGTGTACCTGGACTAGTGACTTCCCCTGCTACTGGCAGATTCTGTTGGGGCAGTTTATGCTGCCCACCATGGGTTCCTTTAGACCCATGAGCAGTACTGGAGGTCCCCTTCCTGTGCAGGGCTGCCCTGCTTGCCAGGTATAGGTCTCCTTTCTTCTCCAACTCATCTGAAGTAGCACATTGTCTATCAGCTAACCAGATCCTTATGTCCTCAGGCAAAGGTCTAAGGGCTTGTTCCCTCATCAAAAGGTCTGCCAGCCCTTCAAAAGTGGTGACCTGACATCCACTCACCCAGCTATGAAAATAAGTGCTCAGTTCAGCAACATATTCACATACATTTTCATCTCCCTTGCGTCTATGCTCACGAAACTTTTTCCTGTACATTTCAGGTGTTAGCTTAAAACATTCTAACAGACATTTCTTTACCAGCAGTATAATCAAAACAGACAGAGTCAGCCATTTGTGATATATAACTTACAGCTTTCTGATGGAGTAAGGGGGTCAGAAACCATACCCAGAGCCTTTGGTCAACACTATACTGTTTGCATACCCTTTCAAACATGTGAGTGAAACTATCAAAATTATTCCCCTATTTAAACTGTGGAAGAAATTTACTGACCTGTTGTGCTTCCGGGGTCCAGTTACTCCCTTCCCCATTACCTCCATGACTCTGGCGAAGAGTCAGCATTTCCCTCTCATGCTTCCTCTGATGCTCCTTTTCTTCGGCTTCTATCTCCAAACACCTGGCCTCCAACTCAAGTCTCTTTAGCTCCAGCTGTATTTTTAAGTCCACTGCAGAAAGGTTGAGCTGTCCATTCTCCGAGGATATTGTATTTCCACTGCCACTCTGATTGTCCTTCGCAGAAAGGTTGATCTGTCCATTCTCCGAGGATATTGTATCTCCACTGCCAGTCTGATTGTCCTCCTGGATGCTGTTTTCCTATGCAGCTGTAACCAAGGCTGCAATCAGGTTTGCCTTAGTCAGGTTTCCATGCAGCAGTCCCCTACCCTGGCACATCTCCACCAGCTGGCTCCTTGTCAACTTTCCATACGCCTGTGCTGACATGCTGCCTGCTCACCCTGACTAACTAAGCTAACAAAAGAAATAAAACAATTGTGATCTGAACTCTGAGTATACACTGCATGGCTGATTTAGAGTGCAAAATACCTTCAGAGATCACTGTACATAAGTTACTGGATTCACTCTACCCACACCACTACAAGCCAATTAGTATTTGCCAACTAATTAATATGTGATGTGGATATCCCACTGCTGCCAAACATAGATGTGAGGATATCTTATCCCAACCACTGCCACCAGATATGTGATGACCGTGCCCTGGCCCAGCAATCAAGGAGCCTCAGTCCTCACCACTAACACCAGGGAAGTTGTCTAGTATAAGAGGAAAGGATAACAAATGCACACAGTAAAGTACAATTTCCCTTAAGTGCACACAGAGATCACAGTCAGTCTGGGGCTGGTGCTCCCTTGCTCTCCAGGTCCCTAGTAAGACTCCCCACTGGCACAGTTATAGGGCCCAGATCTCAGCCTAGCTGACAAGCTAACCTCCAGTACCTTCTCTTTCCCACCAGTGCTTCGTGCCCCTACCCAGGTAGCTGATACACCACACACACTTTGAGATAAGTATTTATACAACTTCACAGACACTCCTGGGAAAGGTTGATACAGATTCTCCCTCTGTGCCCCTTTACCTAGTCTATACGGTAGTAATTTCTGCCACCACCAGCTAACAATTATCAGCTACCCAAAGGCCCTTGAAAGGGTGTCCAATTATTAGTGTGCAATATTATTATCCAATTGGTAATGTGACTATTCAGTCTAAGGCTTTTTAGAGTGGCTTATTACAATAAACTCTATAAATATGCAATGTACTCTAGAGCCTACTTACCTCTACACAAACCAGCCACAGGTAAGGTTTTTAAAATATTTAATAATAAATAATTAAAACACAAGACAATACTACTACACCACAGAGATATCTAAGAGTTCAGAGATCACACAGAAACTTAAAACAATACAGTAGGACAGGTCTGATGTCAAAGAAAAACACTTAATCTAACTTTCTAATCTTTAGCTAATCATAAGAGAAAACACAGTGCTACAATCCTACTGACATACATATATAGAGCATAAGCAGTTGATGGTCCAAGAAAAATGCTTACAGTCTCTCTCTCAACAATAGTTTTTAAACTCACTAACAAACAGCTCTGCTAAGGCCCTCCCAAATTACATCATTTTGACACAAGTTTTCCCAGTATACACATTACATCATTTTGACACAGTCTGGAGTTCCCAGGCCAACAAACTGCATTATTTTGCAATCTAACACCTGCTCAGGAAACTACGATAAAAGACATTTCACATGTACACTCCAGCAGTCATTCCTTAAGTTAAGACAATAGAAAGAATGTGTTCAGCCAGTCGCTTTGGCAACACCATTTAGATAATTGTAACTTCAAAGTACATTTGAAATGCTTGGCTTGGTTTTTACTTACAGCAGATGGCAATGTTGCAACAATCTTGAAGTTTACATTTTACTGTGTTTCTTTCATTTAAGAACGCAAGCCTGTATTTTACATTTATATATACAAATTATATAATTATGCATCAAATTCTATTTGACTAGGCTGGCAGCCTTCGCCCATCTTTCCCCAATCTTCACATGCACCATCAGTCTTTTTTGCCATTGTATTATTGTTTACTTCGTTTAACATAGGTTAACCATGTCTATATATATATATATATATATATATATATATATATGGTGGTGTCGGTGATTTCGCTTAGTTTTTGACTGACTTGTTTGTAGATAGATCCATATATATATATATATATATATATATATATACATATATATTTATAGCTCTACTTTAAAATGTCGAATAACCACAACATTGAGACCACAAAAGTGAAAACTCTATTACTCGAAAGTTTACATGATCGATTGTCATACTAAACTAAGAAAATCAAACAGTTATTCCCTACTCTCCACCAACTGAAAACTTCAACTGCATATCAACTCTCACTGTTTAGCAGGAGGGCTATGCCCCCTGCAACGTCTCATGTGTGGGGCTGTGCCCCCCCACAACTTAACTATACCAACTCTGAGATTGCATTATGTTGAGGGAAATGGTAAACTATGATACAGTCTGCATCTGCAACTACATAACTACATGAAACAACATCTTTACATTTTAATAGTCACATAGTTGTTAATTACTACAACTTTGTTTTCTCTTTTAAACTTTAAATTTCCACAAACCTCTTCAGCAAAACCAACTTCCTACAATGTTACATCCACCATATTTGTTTTACCTCCATAATACAAAACCTTAAAGTGACAGCAACTTCAACAATACATTTACACATACCAAGTTACCATTCAATTTCCAGAGTTCTATGTTCATAAGTTCATAGGCTCATAGGTAGGTACTAGGCTATCGGCCCTAGGGCCCATACAAGCCTAGCCAAAAAATGTACCCTGGGTTTCGCCACCCAAGAAAATTATTTTCCTGTGCCCCTGTCGAGCAGAGCCACAGAAGTGATCCCCAGGGTGAATTTCCCATTTCCCATCCAATCACCAAGATTTTTCTTGAAGAGTGCTAATGAGGAGCTCTGTTTGACATAGGTAGTCTGTTCCAGAGTATGGGAAGCCTCTGGGACAGGAATCTATCCCTCCAGGATGTTCTGTTTATTGTGGTGACAAGGTTATGCCAGTCAATCATGTAAACGTTCGCGTAATAGAGTTTTCACTTTTGTGGTCTCACTGTTCTGTAGTGGGATGTTGTGGTTATTCGACATTTTAAACTAGATATATATATATATATATATATATATATATATATATATATATATATATATATATATATATATATATATATATATGTGTGTGTGTGTGTGTGTGTGTACTATACTTTGGCTTTACCTTCTTGGATGGTACAATGTACTATATATTTTACAATGTAGCTACCCTAGGTGTAATGGCAATAATTTGATCCACTGTCTTGTATTTGTTTCTGGGTAGCTGCTATCTATATGTATGTAAGATTTAATGTACTCCAGTGCTAGCAGCCATTATTGGGTGACAATGCTGCTGTTGTATACAATATAGGGGAGTATGAGATGATGGGCAGAGCTCCCACCTCAAGCAGTATTCGAACCAAGAGTTTAACCAATCACATTGCAAATATTCTAAGACATACAAAATATTCCAATTTATTTTTTTACTGTGATCTTAAATCCTGTGACTTCCAGACCCATCTGATGATGTCTGTGAGTTTGCAATCTGTTCTCCATCACCAGTGTCATGCCACAGCCAATCTACATGAATCTATCTATAAAGTCCCAAGGCCTTTATTTTATTTCATAGCATGACCAGCTAGCAGACATCATTATTAAACCCTCTTCATCAAAACAGATGTCCAACTATATTCATCAAGTCTGAAAGCTGGGAAGGGATAATGGAAATGACTGAGTACTGCCTTGATCAAAAACAAAAACAAAAAAAACCCCTCAAAACTCCAGAAAAACAAAAACAGATTCAGCTGCTCAGTACCACCACATTATTTCACCAGTCAGGTACCTTGTACATTCACCTTCACAGGATTAAATTTAAAATGCACATACATTCCTTTTATACAGGTGCAGTCCCAATCCACCATTTAAACACTTAATTATTCAATTAACTATATGTCTATATTAAAAGTATATACTTTAAAAATTGATTGTAATAATCTATTTAAGATATCAGCGATAATGTCTAAACATTCAAAGTTTGGTAGAAGGGAGAAAATCTAGTAACCCACATAACAAACAGATTGGTGAAATAAAGTGGTAGTATTGAGAGTTGAATCTATGTTTTGTTTTTCTGAGTACTACCTTGTACTAATGCAGTCATTTTAAACATTAGGAGATACAATGAGACCATGTTACAAAGTAGTATTCTTATTTCTGTCTGGATTCCAGTTTGGAAAAGGAGGAAGTAAACTGGAGCTACCTGTAAAGAAGAGATTCTATTCCTGTAGCTGACATTTGTCACTGTTTCTACTGCTAAAGCAAAATATCTGTTTACCATAGTAGAACAGTGAGAAATCTGAAATACACTATTTATTAAAGGAGGTGCTATTCCACATAGGTTCATTGGTAACTACTAGGCTAGCTGCCCTTGCAGGCCATTTTAACCTAGCCAATTTCCCTCAAATGTGAATCAAACCCTGTGCCATGTGTCTGTGAGGTGAACACCTAACCATTATGCCAACAGCCAAAATGATGATGCAGAGTCTGAGGTCGTAATCCATTAAATGTAAGCAAGCAAGCAATTAATGTGAGCAGCTTTAACATATTTATTTCTAGAAATCCAGTAGTCTGGTTTATTACTGTATTCTTGTCTGAGTAGAAATGAACAGGCAAAGATGAGATATCTCTGGGCTATTTAAAATACATGTTTTTGTTTTAGGATGTCTATTTGCATCAGAAGCACAAAAAGAAATAAACTAAGCAAGCAAAAACAAATAATAATAATAATAATAATAATAATAAAAAATACACTATTGTACATAGCCACATGCTTATACAGAGTCACATGCTTAACATCTTAATGTGTGAGTGGAATAACTGTTACTAGCCACACACTTTGAAGTACACTGTGGGTACAGCTGTAATGAATAATCCTGTAGTAGGTTATAATGACTAGTTCTTTGACCTGCATTAACTACTGGGCAGAAGTGAACTGATTTATGAATGGGTTATGTTTTACACCATTTGACAATATTGTTGATTACATACTATAGGAGATGTTTGTGTGATATTGCCAAACTTCTAGAGTCTCTGGAGTTGCAAAGGTGTTTGTTTATTTTTATCTTGCTTAATGGTTTAGCTGGATAAACGATCAAATGTCTTCTGGTGGATCAGAACTTGTGAGGTTTGACACTGCTGCCCTGCAGACATCCTTTTGGGATGCAAGTTTTGTTTTTGTGCTGTTTCTTGATCACCGTAACTGCAGGGCTGTCTATTCCACCTGTCAGACATCAGGTGCTTGATTTGGAACTGTTCCTTGCATGGATGCTGCAATAACGCCCTCTGATATACGGTGAAGGGTATGCACACAATTCTATCATGTTTTTTTCTGTTGCCTAAAACTTTGAATTTCAAATACACACAAATAAGCAAAGTTTCCCCTATATCTCAAGGTGAGGGGGGAGGCTATACCCACACAACACTGCTTCTAGGGACATCCTGACCTTGGAGGACAGCTTTGACTGGATCAAAGCTGTGACAGGTAAAACTTTTGATGATTAGTTATTTGGAGGGTAAATGTTTCTATAATCTGTCTCTTTACTTTACTGGGAAATGTTAATTTACTGGCATCAGGGCTGAGATGTTGATGGTTTGTGCAAAAACATGCGGACTACAGAACAATGTTTTAACTTTGGCTCAGTGGTAAAGGAAAAGTAAAAGAGGCTGTTTGGTAACTACCTGGTAAAATGGCTGTAACAGAGGTTTGGTAAAATGACTGTAACAGAGGGTATAACAGATTGTACTTAGAAGAGGAGGCTGACATCTGTTGAATAGGACGAAAGCAGTGTTTCCGATGCTTGTCAAAACAGGATTTGAAATGATAATTACATTTCTGTCATTATTTATTTATTATTTTTTATTTTACATTTGTTGACCGGGCTAGTCTAGCTGGATATATTTCCATTTTCAGTAGAGGCCCGGGGAGAAAAGCTCCACATAGAACATAACAATGATACATATTAATGATAAGCACAAAGGAAAAATAAGACAATTAGTAATAAAACATATTAAATTGGTAATACAAACTTTGAGATAAAATTTAAAATTACAAAAATTAAGGCACATTATATTAACATCTTTCATTTCTACCACCGAGCTTCTAAGTATATTAAAGATAGAATCTCTTCATCTTGGCTAGACATATGATATTGGATTGCTTACTTTAAAGAGTTTTGTCTGCAGGGCAGTTTCGTGCTGCTTTTCTAGCATGAAAGGCAATGTGTTATTGAGGTTTAGCAGTAATAATAAAATGTAAAACAGAACACCAATCGGATGCTCTCCTTAGGCTTTTCTATACAGTACAATACACTCCATCACAGGCTCAGAGTGAATTCCAGCTGCCTGAGCCAACATAGAGAATACCCTGGCTGCCAAGTACTAACAATGCATGAAAGTTTTAATTAATGAGCAGTACAGTTTTTACATCTGCTTGCTAAGTCTGAAATCATGCAAGCAAAGAAAAGAAGGAACAGTTTGTATTGCATATTATCATCTGTTCTCTTTTCTTTGTGTTTCTGTGATGTTGGACTCTATTTAATAATTACTAAGTATGTGCAGGTATACCCCCTGGGATGTAGGCAAGCTTTGCACATTTGTGTACATTTTATGTATTGATTTACATTTTGATTACTGACCAATTGCAAGGTCAGTCTGGGATCTGTTCTAGACAGCAGCAACAAAAATGTAATAATAGAGGTATGGCTTGTTATTACGGTGATTGATGCTGTCCCCTGATTGGGCACCTGTTCCTCAACGTTAAGAAGAGTAGCAAAAAAAATTGTTCTTTTAAACTGTAACAGCTATAGAGCACTAAAGCCTTCCTTCAGTTCATACTAAAAAAAGTTCTTTTGTTTTAAAGTTTTGTAACAAGCAGCTGCCACTATTTATGCCACATACAGGGCACTAAACAGCATCAGTTCAGACAGCAATAACTGCATTAATTTCTGAATGCTGGCAGTACACTGAAGACTGATTGGCATCTACTGATCATAGCATCATCAAGCTTGATGAGCCTTGTCTGCAAAGCTATGGAGAGGATCATAATGGAACTCATAAATAAAGACATTGGGGACCTACAGACACTGGATCCTACCCAATTTGGCTTTGTCAAGGGCAGATCCTGCCTCTTGAACTTGGTCGACTTTTTTGAAACAGTCACTAAGGCCATTGATGAGGGTAAGGCAGTTCACACAGCCTACCTTGACCTAGCAAAAGCGTTCCACACAATACCCCACTCGGGCATCATAGAAAAGCTCACCAGCTTAGATGTAAACCCATATGTCACAAGATGGGTTGCAAACTGGCTCAAGGACAGAACACACAGGGTTAGAGTTGCTGGTGCCATGTCAGACTCTAAGCCGGTCATGAGCGGTGTCCCACAGGGCTCAGTCCTGGGTCCCCTCTTGTTCGGCATGTATTTTTCTGAAGTGCAGGCAAACATAAGGGGATTGTGGCTGACAAAATTTGCAGATGACTGCAAACTGGGCACCATAATTGACACTCCATCAGACACAGACATCCTCCAGAAAGGTCTCATAGAAATGGATAACTGGTGCCAGAGCCATAGCCTTAAGCTAAATGCCAAAAAATGTATAGTCATACCCTTTGGGAAAAACAAGGTAACCCCTAATTACCACATAGGTGGTAATCCATTAAACACGGAAGAAGTTATCAGGGACCTGGGGACCCAAGTTGACAGTAACCTCTCTTTTGACACTCACATTGCCAAAGTGGTTAGGAAGACCTTCTACATTGCCCACCTGATCATGAAGGGATTCACATCCAGATCAGGAGAGGTCATTGTACCCCTGTACTCTTCACTTATCAGACCAATGATTGAGTACAACGCCCCATTCGGAATGTACCTTACCCGACACCTGCAGCAGTTGGAAAGACCCCAAATGTTCCTCACCAAAAGGATAAAGGGGCTCAAACATATGTCATACAATGCCCGACTGAAGAAACTCCAGCTCTATTCAGTCGCATACCATCTGCT
The DNA here is from genome assembly GCF_019279795.1 of Protopterus annectens. Classification (NCBI taxonomy): domain Eukaryota; kingdom Metazoa; phylum Chordata; order Ceratodontiformes; family Protopteridae; genus Protopterus; species Protopterus annectens. The sequence continues at coordinate 1,181,777,916 of NC_056745.1, forward strand.
CAGAGGTGATCTGTGCCTGACATACAAGGCCATGTCCAACCCGGAATTAATGGACATGCTCCACCTCAAAAAATCCAAATCCACCATAGCCACGAGTGCAAGAGACTTAAACCTCAACACGGATATAAATAGGACGTGCTGGAGGGACAGAATCATCACCCAGAGACTCCCTACACTATGGAACAGAATCCCAGTCCATGTGAGGCAGAGCCCCTCACTGACTCTGTTCAAGAGAAATCTTGACGAGTGGATGGGAGATCGTAGGTTTACCCCGGGAATCATCTCTGTATCACTGCTGGACAGAGGCACAGCAAACTAATGGGCATAGTATTCTCATCCTAAGGGGTGGTGAAAGCCACACACACTCTGGCTAGGCTTATAAATGCCCTAGGGCAGATAGCCTAGTATGAACCTATGAACCTATGAACCTATGAACCTATAACCCTAACACTTTGCTCCTGGAGTGGCTGTTCCTTTTGTCCCACCCTAGCTATGCCCTTGTGTAACAATTACAACCAATAATGGAACACAAGATAATACAAAGTAGTCATAGAAAAAGGGATACAAATGTACAAACTTTGCAAAATGTATCCATGTTAAAAGCAGGAAAGTAGAATCAGATGAATAACAAGAAAAAAATGAAAAGGAGGTTTATCCTTGGAAATCATAGGCAGTATCACAGGATGTTTAAAGGACTAAGCAAAAGATAAGCAATGGTAAAACCATACAGTCCAACGGGACAAGGGGACTCAGAAAGTTAAAAGCTGTAAAATGAAAGTGAAAAAGGAGAAAGAGAAGCGGTAATTATTTACAGGAAGCAGGAGCATACTGGTAACCAATAGAGTAGCAGCACAAATGGGGTGGTATGTGAGGAAATGAACCAAGTGCAGAGAAATGTTGATTAAGTGTTACGTGCATTTGTATTGCTCAAATCGATGCTGTTTGAGTTGGGAGCTGAACTTAGCATAGTTAGTAGGCTTGATGAGATGGTAAGGAAGGGAGTGCCATGGTTCTGGAGCAAGCGTACAGAAACTAGAGTCAGAGTTATACAATTTAGTAGATGGGGGTTGGAGAGTATGCTCTACTGTATCTTGACTTCTGAGGTTGTAGTTTGGATTGGTATTGATTTGTTTCATTGCTAGTGGAGAAGGGGCATCTTGGTGGAGTAATCTGAATAACTGGGAGCCCGTTTCAAAAGTTCACATTTTTAGGTAATCTACATGGTTGCTAGATTAGGGGTTGTTTTAGTATGTGCAGTCATTTTTTTGTTATGCAGTTAGTAGGGTATCCAAACTTAATGGTATTGCAGCAATCATACTGCAACATGTTGGCCTTTCAAATACCCATCCCAAGAAAGGTTTTCCTATAATTTTCTAAACTTAGCAGTTGTTAGTCCCTTGATAGCTTCATTTTTGTCAATGTTGTGCATGGGTACGAAGGGACCATTGTTGTATGCCTGAATTTCTTCAGAATTTGGTTAAATGTGATCATGTCAAATAATCCACTGCACACTAATGTGTTTTGATAGCATTGATCTAATTTTGGTAATGATACCTGCATGTGCATGAGAAGTATTCTGAGATACTTTCTGATTTCAACAAAATCAAATTAAAGTATCAATTATATGAAGCAGATGAATAATGTCTAAATATGAATCTAAACCTATAAGCTTTCCATCTGGGTTTAACAATGTTGACTCTAATTATGTTTCTATAGATTCAGTCTGTAGCATGGTGGCTAATTGTTACTGAGTGGCATCACCTGAAAGTGTGATATTATTTGTAAAGGAAAAAAGATGGTGGACAGGAGCTATAGTGCTGTAAACCACTTCACTGCCAACCACTAAATTAAAATCTTTTTAATCTAAAAACCTTAAATCTTAAAATTTGATGATCACCAAGGATATGGACTGTTAAGTATCCACTGGTACCAAACAAATTTAAGTATAACAAAGGTCACAAATATGAATCCATAAGTAATTCAATAAGTACAGCTTGGCTTCAAGAGCATGCAGGAAATATGCAATGCTCCAAATGACATAGGAATTCACTGCCCACACTCAAGAATAGGCTCCCACTGTACATTTCTATGAAGCAGAGCCTTTAGCTTACTTACACAGACCATTTTCTTATTACTGTGTCTGTACTTCTGTTCCTTCCAGTGCTTACTTGTCCAAAGTAACTTTTAAATAAACTCTCATATTCATGCTTATGTATGTGCACACATACACACACACACACACACGCACACACACACACACACACGCACACACACACACACACACACACACACACACACACACACACACACACACACACACACACAAACACACACACACACACACACACACACACACACGCACACACACTCACTTTAACTTCAAGAGAATGCTGGTAGCATTGCATTCTCTGGTACTATAGCCTTTTGTCTTGTCCCATGGTAGTAAAATGCCACCATTCCAGATTAAAAAGTTGTACGCCTCCCTGTTACTATAAAAAACAAATGATAATGTGCAGAGCAGTCTGGCAAAGGGAGTTTGATTCCAGCAATTTGTTATCAGTCAGTAATAAATACCTTCTTATCAACTAATAAATATATAAATTGACAATCAGCCACAAGCTTTTTAAAAATAAATAAAAAAAAATTACATTGAAAAGAATGAGTTAAGCAAAACAGTCAACAACTAAAATATATATTCAGAGGCATTAATTTGTACAATGAAACATAAATTAATCCTTTTGAACAAACAGAATGCAAGAAAGAAAAACATCTAGGTACAGATCGTTGCTCTAGCTATTTCCTAAATAAAAGAATTATTGAATCTTAAGCTAAACTTTCTAAATTTGCAGGTAGAAAGACAGAGGTGCTAATAACACATAAGTTTAAGCTTCAAGGTAGTTTTTCTCTCATTCTCTCTGTTTCTGTATCAGCTATGTGGTTTATATCTCTTTCATAAGGAAACCACAGATGCAATCAAGCAGGATTTCACATTTACATATTAATGAATTTATTTACTTGCAGGGGTTTGTTATCCCTTTAAGGAACTTTTCACCTGCTCTTTTATGGCCTTCTAGCCTTCTGGTCCATGAGATTTTCACTACAGTTGCTGCAGTTCCCACCTGAAAGAAGCTACAATCTTCAGTTAGAAACTCTTTATACATTTTTGACATTTCACAGAAAAAGGTTACAAATTTTGACCAATTTTCTTGTCACAAAAACACATATTGCAGATCAGCAGATTAAATCACACATTTTAGTTTGCCTTCTGCAGGTTATATCAGGATTAAGTATATCTCACAAATCTGTTATATTCTGACTCAAAAACAGTGGCATACTTATATATAAATCACACAACTTTCCCTCTTCTGGACATCAAGTGAGTTTTCTTGAGATGCCCTCAGAAAGTGAAGCTTCAGATGATGGTGCATTCTTCTGATACACCACCCTATGACCTGGAATAACACTCCAGATGCAGTGACAAAAGCAGTACCACCACTATGCTGGATAGACATGTTATAGGACTGCAGTGTGAAATGTTATTATCTAAGAGGTTTTCCACTTTGATTGCTTGCCCTGTATACCCACCATAAAGGGTTGTGATCTGTAACCATGACACAGTTTTGGCTATACAGGTAGGGCTGAAATCTCTGTGGACTCAAACTATGCCCAAACACTATTTTTCTAAAACCTAGGAGTCCTCCCTGACAGAAGTCTGCAGCTGAGATACAACCTTCTCCATATAAGGAAAGATGACTAAGTACAACTCCCACCCCATTGTTTAAGGCATATATCCACAATAAATTCTTGATTGTATTCAGGACTATCTTGCACAAGGGATCCAGTCAATGCTTCTTTAAGCATTTGGAATGCCTGATCACATGCCTAAGTCTAGACAACCATACCAGTTTATTCTTTCTTTCTTTCTGGTAAAATTTGTAAGGAGAGTTACTATCATACTATAGTAAGGGACAGACTTTTTATAGCATTTCTGCTGTTACTAGGGATGCTTTCACTTGTTTCCTAGTAGCAGGGATAGGGCATGCTTGAATGACTTCCACCTTGGTGGGTTCTGAGTGAATCTTACCACTACCCATTCTATGACCCATATAAGATAGTTCTGCCATTCCTACCTGACGTACTGGCCTTAATAGCTAACCCTGTCCTTTTTAGTGAGCCCAGCATCCCCCTAATATGTTGAACATCGTCTTGCCATGTCCAGCTGTAGAAAAGTATAGTGGAGATCATAGTCTGTAACTCTTGTGAGGGTGTGATCTACCAGTCACCGGAAGGTTGCTATGGCATTCTTCATCCCAAAGGGCATCTTTAAAAAAATCACAGAAACCAAAAGGGATCACAAAAGCTGATCTATCCATCACTTCAGGTGTCAATGATACCTGCCAATAAACCTTTGTCAGACCAACAGTAGCTTAAATGCATACCTCCACCTGAGTGCTGTAAGGCTTCATCTGTCCTGGGAATGGGGTACAAATCTGACTCTATCTGACTATTCAGTTTCCTATAGTGTGCTTAGAACCTAGTGTTGCCATCTTTCTTTGAATCCTGAACCGCTAGTGAAGACAGACTCCTGAATTTTAAGAACTCATGAGCTTCATCTCTCATGGCTTGCTTAACCCATTCACTTCATAAGGGGCCTGTTGATGGGCCACTGAGGCTTTGTGTCAAGTCAACATAGTGCTCCATCAGGTGGATATACCGTGACTTACCATTAAACATGCCCCCAAACTCCTGTAGTACTGTCTCAATCTTCTGAATCTGGGAAGGAGAAAACTTAAGTGAAAGGGTTATCTAATTGACTAAGGTGTCAGACCAAGTCTCACTAAGAAGGTCTACCTCAAGATTCTCCTCTGGTTCATCATGTAGCCCTGTGCAGATACTGAGTACTAGTGTCTCCCTATTGTAGTAGGGCTTTATTATATTATCATGATAGTTCCTTCTTCTGCCTCCTGCTTGAAAAGTCTGTCATGCAGGCAACATCATTTAGGTTTTCACAATTGTGAAAGCTCCCTCTTGTGCTGCTTGCAATTCATTGTCTCAAACAGGAATAAGTGCTATCACTTTCTAACCAACAGAAAACACTCTGGCCCTAGCTGTCAAGTCAAACCAGACTTTCTACTGTTGTATTCGTTCAAGGTAGTCTTGTGCCTTTTCCATGAGCTCCTAAAGCCTGCTTCTGAAATTCAGGATATATTCAACAACAGATTCCTTGTGGGAATGACAGTCATGATTTCACTCATCACAACATAAATCTAAGAGTCTCTCATCCTGTGACCATACAGCAAATCACAGGGTGCAAATCATGTGGATTGCTGAGACACATATCTGTATTTAAAGAGGAGATGGGGCAAGTAGCTATCCTACTTCCACTTGAACTGATATGTAAATGATCTCAACACAGTCTTTAGAGTAGCATTAAACATTTCCACCAGACTATTTGTCTTTGTATGGAAAGGGGGTAGTCTTTAAATGCTCTACCCCACAATGGTTCAACAAATAGTCCAGCAGATCTAATATAAAACTGGCACCTCTAGCTGTCAGCACTTCTGTTGGAAAACCTACTTTGCTAAAATTGTTTACAGAGCATTTGTCACCTTCTTTGCCTCAAAACAGGATAGAGCTACCTCAAGACCAGTAGTATAGTCCACCATCACCAGGATTCACATTTTACCTGTGGAGCGTGGTATACTAAGATGCCACACAGTGTCCCAGGAAACTTTCTGAAATAGTTCTTGTATAATAAGTAAAAGCATTAAAGCAGTTTTATTTTCTGCCTTTCCAACCCTCATTCACTGGTCACATGTCTTTTAATACCCCCTCACATCTTTTGCAACACCTGCCCAAATGAACTTTTTTATAAACCTTTTTTGCATGCCTTACGGTCATATGACCTGAAAAGACAATATTGTGAGGTATGGCCAGAAATGCCCATTAGTAGGCCCTTAGCACTACCACCTACTGCTGTATCACTTCATTATCTAGCCCTCCTTCAGGAGTCTAGACTCTGTTTAATAACCACTTGACCCAATATACAGACAGCCACTGCCCTTGAGATTTAGAAGCCTTCCTGGCTACTTATGTTAAGTTCTGTAAAGTAGGATCTGAGAGCTGAGCCTGACTCAGCTCTTTTTTTTACTGCTGTCCATAGTCCCCCCCCCCAAAAGAAATATATTATCTTCTGACAGTTGTGCCTAAACTTCAGGCTTCCTATTACAACCTAACTCTCCCCTTGAAGTAACCCGTTCCAAGGGAAGCCTGGTATTTTTCATCAGCTGTGGATCTGATTCAGGGTCACTGCTACTAACTAGCCCACCTTCTGAAAAATCTGCATCAGCCTTGTTTGGAGGAGGGGGTACTGTCTCATACGACCCCCACAGTGTCTTTCCAAATGCTTACCTCTATGCCTGGCTGCATGTAATTGCTTGTACACAAGGTACTGCATTATCAGGTGTATCTCACCTGGCAATAATTTCTTCCCTCCACAATGATACAGTACAGAGCTTTGTGGTAGTTTGGGCATTGACTGTCCCAAGGCCACCCATCATTGTTGAAATATCACCTCTACTTGCATCCTCCAATGATTTTTGCTCCCCACCTTCTTTCTGTTTGCAATGGTACAGTACATGCCATTTTTGGTTACACTGAAAATATTTAATACCAGAACCTAGGCATGGAGTGGAACTGATGGTTTCCCTCTTCAGCCATGTATCCTGCTGTGATGATGTAGGTTGTCCTTGTGGAGCCTCTTATACCCACATGAAGTCATGGGTATCCCATTCTTGTGTAATTGTGACCTGCTTGCTAGATAGAGGTTTCCCTTCCTTTTCAGTCTACCAGTTAGATTTTCATGTCCTCAGGCAGAATGTTGAGTACTTACTCAGTCCTTCAGAAAATACTATAAGTTGCTACAAAAGAATTTTCCATGACCTGTACCAGCTTTTCAGATCTAGTGACTTGGCATCCACTCACCCATCTGTCAAGGTAAGCAATAATTTTTACAATATAATCGATTATATGGTTGCTTGATTTTCCTCTATGCTGTCTGAATTTATTTTTATATATCCTAAAGAAATCAGTTTAAAGCATTTAAACAAACTTTGTTTAACTTTATCATAATTCAAACAGTCATTGTTATTTTACTTTGAGAGAGAATGCATCGCTTTACTTGTGAACAGCAGTGTTAAAAAGTCCCCCACTGCCCTGGGTCAATTTGGCATTGACAACACACACTTTCAAAAGCCTGAATGAAGCTATCAAAGTCATCCACTTCTTTATACTGCAGAAATAATTTGGCACAGATTTTGGCACCCAGGGTTCAGCTTTCCCCTCCTCATATGCTTTTGGTAAAGGGTCAACAACTCCCTCATTCTGGTGCTGCTTCTCTCTCTCTCTCTCTCTCTCTCTCTCTCTCTCTCTCTCTATGTCCAGCTACTTTTCATTATCTAGACTATTTCAAGTCACAGGCATTTTCAGTTTTCTGTTTTTTAATACAAACTGGGTTCCAATGTCACCCTGGCAGATGACAATTTTTCTGATGAAGTCTTATGAAGAAATTGCTCATCTTTCAATAAAAACTCAAACTATTGAAGATTTAGAGTGTTCAATTCTTTATTTTACTGCAAAACTACTATTAAACAGCCTAAGATTTTGAAGAGAATTTTAGCCATTGCTTAACAAAAATAGAACTCTAAATTTCAACAACTGTTATAACAGTTAAATTCTAGACATACCTGAAAAGTGTTTTCAAAACCTGTTATAACTGTGACATTGTGAGGTATTGTCAGCTCAACCAGGAGAAGTGAGACAGTGCATGTATAGCATATGCTAGCATGGCTGGCTGAAGTTTTGTAAATAATCTTATGTCATGTGACTGTCACATTAATTTGTATAGATGCTTATATTAAAACCATATTTATAAAAGTTGCTTATGTTAAAAAAAATGCTGCAACAGAATCTTAACAGAGTTCTGAATGTGAGCTATGCCAGAATCAGGTGACTATATGTGATGTAATTCTATAACCAGCTGAAGGATGGAACTCTGGCAGCAGCAGTTTGCTTGTTTTCTTTTTTTTTCTTTTTTTGGAATCTGATATATAAAAGATCTAGGTCAGTTATGACAGATGACTTGCTCAGTAGTAGTTGTTTAGTTGTTAGCTGTATAGTTCAGTATGCGGAGTATCTCATCTTGCCTTGAAGTCAGCATTTCAGCAGTACATCATGCCTTATGATATTAAGTGAGTTAACTAGGGACAGTTTTTCTTTAGTTTAGTTAGAAAAAGTACCATGAGATTAGTTTAGTATTGTTTTTTTTCTGCATGTGAGATTCTATCCAACTGTGTTATTTTATAGATCATATGATTGAAAACTGTGATGTTTATTGTAACTAAATATTAAGTATTTTCCTGTTTTCTATTTTTATTATCCATTATTACATATTGTTATACCTTTTCATTGTGGCTGTTCATTTAGTAAATGTTTTTAATATCTTGAGAGTACCTGTGCTTATTTCAATGTCACTGTGGCCACCCCGAAAAGCCTTACTGCTTTGATCACACTTTACCATTCATATCAGTAATAATTTGACAGAGTATATTTGCTTACCCCCTTGTAAGAGCCTTAGAGTATTTGTCTGGTGGCAGCTGCCCTGTAATCTGAAGAGAGGGGGCACAGGTAGTAAATCTGTGTCAGCCTTTCCCAGGTGTGTATGTTTTGTGTGTGTGTGTGTGTGTGTGTGTGTGTGTGTGTGTGTGTGTGTGTGTGTAATATCAGATCAGATATTCAAGTGTGTGTGCCAGATACTTGGAGCTGGGACACAGTGCTCCAAGGTGGGTTTTGTTTGGGATCTGGAGAGACAGAGAGTTCAGACCCACTGGAGCATGTTCCCTGTGTGCTTTTGGGGGAAAATGTATTGAATGCAGAGAGCTCTATTTGAAATACTGTGCAAACCCATTCCTGTTTTTAGTGACTGCCTCTCACTGGTGTCGGTGGTAAGGATTGGGGCTCCTTGGTTACTGGCCTGGGGTAAAGAAAGGCCATCACATATTGATGTCAGAGCAGAGAGATATTAATTGAAATTCAGTATACTGTAAGCATTTGTTACTGAAGGTGTGCATACTCTCAACAGCCATGAGGTAAACATTCAGAGTTTCAGTTTCACAATAGTTTTATTTATTTTTGTTAATTAGTTTAGTCAGAAAAAGCTGAGAAGACTATAGCAAGCTGACAGAGTGCTAGTTGGCCAAGGTGTTTCAAGCCAGAGGACTGGTGCCTGCCAACCTGACAAAAGAGGTTATGATTTCAGTCTTAATAGCAGCTGCAGCATGGTCCAGCAACCAGGGAGATATCCAGTCCAGTGATGAAGATGTGCAGCCTTCGGAAACAGGACAGTTCACCTTTTCCTCAGAGGACTTAAAAATCTGTCTGGAGTTAAAGAGACTTGAACTGAAATGGAAGAGAGACTGAGACATTTGTAGGTTGAGGAGAGGGAGAAACAGCATCAGTATGAACTGCGACATTTGGAGACTGAAGAAAAGGTGAAGCAGCGTCAGTATGAAAATGAGATACTGACTCTTCAACAGGGTCATGGAGGTAATGGGGAAGGGAGTAACTGAACCCCAAAAGCAATAAAAGTCAGTAAATTTCTTCCACAATTTAAAAGTAATACTGATTTTGATAGTTTTATTCATATATTTGAAAGGGTATTAAGTAGGGGATGGATTACTGAACCATTATCTATATATGTGCAGAATATTTTAAAACAGTATTTACCACTATGTTCTAGTTACATTAAAGACATCAATCATTTTTTTGAAGAAACTTTATGAATGGTATAAAGCATGGCATAGTACCTTTTTTTATTTCTAATAACCACTTCCTTGTTGTTTAAGTTAAAGTCTTTATAACATAAATCTCTCTTTAAATTCGGACAATTCCTGTGTGCAAATTTGGCTTCCCACCTACAATAGATCTCAATTGTGGTATGGATAACAGTATACGTCAATTTTTTTGTATAATATTTTCTATTTCCTTACTTAAATTGTTTTAAGATGTAATATATCTTAACTGATAATTACTTTCATCAATGCCCATATGTATTTGTAGGATGTCACCAAATACAGGAGATGCTATTCTATCCCTTTCTTCTAATATCTGTCGCATATTACTATATACTAAAGCCTCATTATATCCACTTTCCTTGAATTCCTCAGCTATTTTCATTTGTTCCTTACATTTTTCCACATTTGTGTTTAATCTACTTGTTCTTAATAACTGACTTTTCACTATTCCATGAAATATATGTTTAGAATGCATGCTCCTGGCATGAGTATACCTGTTGACTTGCACATCCTTTCTATATACTGTTGTTTCTAACTTTTTTTCCTTCTCTATACACTAGTACATTCAAATAACTTTTTTTTTTCTTTGGAATAACTCATCTTAAATTTTAAGAATGTTGTACTATTATTTAAATATTCAACAAATTCTGACACATTTTCAACATCTCCACCCACACTAAAAAGCAATCATCCACAAAACGCTGATAAAATTGCACATGTTCCTTGTACAAATTCCTTTCACCATAAATATATTCTTCTTCCCATTGATTCAAAACAATATTAGCATAGGTATTAGCCATGGGAGTCCCCATGGCCACACCTGAAATTTGCAAGTATGGGTTACCATTAAATAGAAAAACATTATTTGTTAAAACCATTTCTATCATACTGCATACAGTTTCTATGCTAGTTCCATTCATTCTTGTCTTTGCACACAGGAATTCATGTACTGCATCTATGCTTTGCTCATTGGGTATTACTGTAAATAATGAATTTATATCCAAGGTCACCAATAAATATGTGTCACTAATCTTTCTATATTTATACCATTCATAATGTTTCTTCAAAAAAATGATTAGTGTCTTTAATGTAACTAGAACATAGTGGTAAATACTGTTTTAAAATATTCTGCACATATATAGATAATGGTTCAGTAATCTATCCCTACTTAATACAACTGGTCTCCTAGGAGGTTCAGTAAGGGATTTATGCAGTTTAGGTATACCGTATATAATAGGAGTGATGGGGCATGTAACTGTTATAATTAAATAATTCTATAGAAATATTCCCCTGTAGTTGTAAGCCATACACAAACATGTTCACTTTAGATATTATCTTCCTAATGTCAGCAAAATTCACTTCTTTAAAAGTGTTGTCATCATTTAAAAAAAAATGTTTATAGCTGCAATCTACATATATTTATCATACAACACTATTGTTCCACCTTTATCTGCTTGTTTATGTAAACATGAGAGGTGGGGATATTGTTAATAAGTTGGATATAGCTGAATATAGATGGATAACTATGTTAAATAATGTCTTTGTATAATAGCAATAACAGCAATAACCCACTTCTGGGTGTAGGTAATGCTGGGTTTACCGACGGTTGTCTTTGTTTGGCCACTCGGGCTTCACCCTCGTGTCCAAACCACACCAACCGTGGGTAAATCTAGCATTACCCACATCCAGGAAGTAGACAAATATCCAGGTCTGAATAATATACCCAGGCGTGGGTTGTTGCTTAATGAATTAACTTTTTATTGGTTGGTTGTGTCATGTGTTCTTTGAAAAATGCTTATAGGTTCATAGGTTCATACTAGGCTATCTGCCCGAGGGCATTTACAAGCCTAGCCCATAGTTTTGTGGCTTACGCCACCCCTTTAGTATGGGGAACTATACCCATTATTTTGCTGTGCCTCTGTCGAGCAGTGACACTGAGGTAATCCCTGGGGTATATCTGCGATCTCCCATCCATTGGTCAAGATTTCTCTTGAACAAGGCCAGCAAGGTGCTCTGCCTCACATATACCGGGATTTTATTCCACAGCATAGGGAGTCTTTGGGTGATGATATACTATGAACGAGATGGTTTCAATATACTGATGAAGGGTGTTACCCGAAAGCTTTATTCTGTTATTGTTGAATAAAATAGAGTGCTGCTTTACTGTTTTCTACCTTATTTGAATCCATAGTCTGATATTTCAGCAGTGAAACTTTTCTACAGTTGGTGTATATTCATATTTTGGTACTGTTTGAGCCTGCTGTGGACACTCATGAAGAAAGAGATGACACAACCTATGCAAAGTGGAAAAGGAGATGGTCAAACTGCTCATGTTGGAAGGAACTCTGTTCGAAGCTTGTACAACTGCCTGGCAACCCCCTCTTGCTTAGTGCAATGGAAAATGGTAACGGTAATATGAGAGCCACTCCTCAACAGTTCATTACCATAGAAACATTACTGTTAAAACTAGAAAGAAAAGTACAACCTTTCAAGCGGCTCCAGTGGCAGCAGCTGAGGTTTAATGCTTATTTGGAGCTGAATGAAGTTCCAAGGGGGTTGAGAATATTAAAAATGCCATCTTATATCAATACTTATCCTAAATTGTTGAAGCAATGGCAAGAGCTAAATTTGAAGCTTAGCACGGACTATATGGTTCTTATGAATCAGTTCTTTACCAAGATAGAGCAAGACTTAAAGGATGAAATAATGAAATTAGAAAATGAAATACAAACATTTAGTGATTTCAACAGTTTTTCTAATAAATATAAACAGATGCTTGACAGACTAAACATGCTTGATAAAAGGCTTGAAGCAACTAAACTTCGCAAATTACAAAGAGACATTAATGACTTTAACCAAGGTTATATTTTTTCTTGGCCTAAAAATGACTTTAAAAATAATCAAAATAATGGTAAATCTGTTAATAATCAGCCGAGAAAAGGAAGAATGGATAGGCTTGATTCCTTTTCGACTGATAGACAGTACTTAACCAATCCAACTAGCTCTTTGAGCTCAACAACCAATAGGGATGAAGGAGGGTGGGCCTGAGTGATCAGAATAGTGAGTCAATCAGATGGAGATGCTGAGGAATGTAACGTTATAACAGGGGAAGCAGCGAATCAACAAATAGAGTTGTACAATGCCAGAATGTCAGTGCATTGAGGATTCCAGCACAAGGAAGAGTGAATAGTGGTGTAGCAACCATAATGCCAAAAAATGAGGCTTCCCAGCTGAGACCAGTGTCTTTAAACTTACCAGAGATGATAGAGCAATGAAAACGGACAAAGTCAAGAGGGCGTTCACAGCACCGGAATCAAAGCACAATGAAGAGGAAGAACGACAGCCCACAAACTTCCAGCAAGCTGAGCCGAAGATAAGTATTATACATAATGGACTAAAAGTGAACTTTTCAGGTTTTGCTGTAACAGATTCACATGTAAAATTATTTATCAAAGGCTTACAGTTTATACCAACTAGAAGTGAAGGTCTTGTCAATGTATTAACAGATTTATGCATTTTTTGTAGAAATATGTCTGAAGTTGTTTTTTTAAGAATTAAGTGATTATGGGGAATTTAGAACACAAAAAAATCTAGTGTTTTCATGCCTGTGTATTGTCCAATTGTGAATGCCTTTTTGAATGCATGTGAAGAGGAGTTAAGGTTGTTATATAGGAAACAAAACAAGTATTCTAATAACAAAAATATTTTAATTTAAAGTATGATGAATACAAGGCACTATGTGATTTAAAAACAGCACATAATGTGACTGTTAAGCAGATAAAGGTGGAGCAATAGTGTTGTATGATAAATATATCTAGATTGCAGCTATGAACATTTTTTTAAATGATGACAAAACTTTTAAAGAAGTGAATTTTGCTGACATTAGGAAGATAATATCTAAAGTGAACATGTTTGTGTATGACTTACAACTACAGGGGAATATTTCTATAGAATTATTTAATTATCTAACAGTTATGTGCTCCATCAGTCCTGCTATATACAGTATACCTAAACTGCATAAATCCCTTACTGAACCTCCTATGAGACCAATTGTATCAAGTAGGGGATGGATCACAGAACCATTTTCTATATATGTGCAGAATATTTGAAAACAGTATTTACCACTATGTTCTAGTTACATTAAAGACACTAATGATTTTTTGAAGAAACTTTATGAATGGTTTAAATATAGAAAGATTAGTGACACATATTTATCGGTGACCTTGGATATAAATTCATTATTTACAGTAATACCCAATGAGCATGGTATAGATGCAGTACATGAATTTCTGTGTGCAAAAACAAGAATGAATGTAACTAGCATAGAAACTGTATGCAGTAAGATAGAAATGGTTTTAACAAATAATGTTTTTCTATTTAATGGTAACCCATACTTGTAAATTTCAGGTGTGGCCATGGGGACTCCCATGGTCAATACCTATGCTAATATTGTTTTGAATCAATGGAAAGAAGAATGTATTTATGGTGAAAGGAATTTGTACAAGTTTGTACAAGAAACATGTGCAATTTTGTCAGCGTTTTGTGGATGATTGCTTTTTAGTATGGGATGGAGATGTTGAAAATTTGTCAGAATTTGTTGAATATTTAAATAATAGTACAACATTCTTAAAATTTAAGATGAGTTATTCCAAAGAAAAAAAAAGTTATTTGGATGTACTATTGTACAGAGAAGGAAATAAAGTTGGAAACAACAGTATATAGAAAAGATGTGCAAGTCAACAGGTATACTCATGCTAGGAGCATGCATTCTAAACATGTATTTCATGGAATAGTGAAAAGTCAATTATTAAGAACAAGTAGATCAAACCCAAACATGGAAAATTGTAAGGAACAATTGAAAATATTAGCTGAAGAATTCAAGGAAAGGGGATATAATGAGGCTTTAGTATATAGTAATATGCGACAGATATTAGAAGAAGGGGATAGAATAGCATCCCCTGTATTTAGTGACATCCCGCAAATACATATGGGCATTGATGAAAGTAATTACCAGTTAAGATATATTACATCTCAAAACAATTTAAGTAAGGAAATAGAAAATATTATCCAAAAAAATTGGCGTATACTGTTATCCATACCAGAATTGAGATCTATTGTAGGTGAGAAGCCAAGATTTGCACACAGGAATTGTTTGAATTTAAAGAGAGATTTATGTTATAAAGACTTTAACTTGAACAACAAGGAAGTGGCAATTAGAAATAAAAAAGGCACCATGCCATGCTATAATTCTAGTTGCTGTAAAGATATATGTAGTGAATTAGAATTTAAACATCCTATAAGCAAGGAAATGTATAAGACAGATTGTTATGCAACATGTAATACTGAATTAATAGTATACCTGGCTACCTGCAAGGTATGTGCAGGATTTTATGTAGGTAAGTGCACTAGGCATTTGAAATACTATGTAACTGAACACAAATCAGAAGTTAGAAGGATGGTGATGACCAATGCATTAGCCAAACACCTTAAGTGAAAAGGATCAACATACAAATTTAAGTTTAAAGTGTTGCAAGTATTATATGTAAACATGAGAGGTGGGGATATTGTTAATAAGTTGGATATAGCTGAATATAGATTGATAACTATGTTAGAAGCAGACAAATATCCAGATCTGAATAATATGGTCAGGTTAAAACCCATATTAGTAGCTAAACAAAAGGAATATAAATGAATGTCTTACACAAACATGAAGAATGTCAGTAGTAAATGTAATAAAATGTTGATGAAAATGTTTTAATAATATGTCTTTAAAGTTTTATTAATGTTAGTTAATTGATATGAATTAACTTTTTATTGGTTGGTTGTGTCATGTGTTCTTAGAAAAATGCTTATTTATACTATGAATAAGATTGTTTCAATATCCTGATGAAGGGTGCTACCCGAAAGCTTTATTCTGTTATTGTTGAATAAAACAGAGTTTTGCTTTACTGTTTTCTACCTTATTTGAATCCATACTTAACAGATTAGGTCAAGACTACAATTTGGCTTCCAGAAAACAACAAAGTGTAATGACTTATCATCTTTTTGTGGATAATTTAAAACTATATAGTTCATAAAATGAGGAACTGAAAGCAGACTACAAGTGGTTAAAACTTACTCAGATGATACAAGAATGTTATTTGGTCTTGATATGTGTGCAAAAGCAACCTTTAAAAGCTGCAGCACCAAGAAAATATCAGTCTGGGACAGGAATGTGATATAAAGGAACTTGAACAAAATGGGGTGTATATACATACTGATGAAGGATCAACAATAAAACATGAACAAATGTGAATTAAACTTAGTAAGGAATATTTTAGAAGACTAAAATTAATATTGAAAACAGCTCTGACATCTAGGAACAAAGTCCAGGCTATAAACCAATTTGCTCTTCCTGTCCTAACTTACAGTTTTGGTGTGGCTAACTGGCCCCAAAAGGTATTGGATCAGTTAGACAGGAAAACAAAAAAATGCTTCATGCTTATCAAATGATTTATAAAACTCAGTGTATAACAAGATTATATATTCCCCCATTCTAAAGGAAGTATGGACCTCCTCAAAATTGATTACATGTACAGATCTGCAGTTGTAGGACTGCATAGATATCTGCTGACCTCACAAGATCCAAATGTAGTGAAAGTTTTAAAACATGAGAAGAAGTCTAAGATGACTTCCCTGCTTAGTTTAGCAGAAGCATATTGATGTCAACTGGAAACGGAAATCATACCAGAAGTAGATAAAAATCAGGCAGCAACTGAATGTGCAAAAAAACTAGAAAGAATATAAGGTGAAGGATCAGATGAGAAGGCAAGAAATGTGGAAAATGCATAAATATAGTTGCATGCACAGAAAACTCTTATAACAACCTCATGTCAATTAGGACAGAAAGTAAGAATGGTTAAGCACATGTGAATTTAAACCAAAGTTGAAGGGTTAATATTGGAGCCCAAGGATACTGGACTATGTACACATTAGTTCAAAAAGTCCAATGAATGTGTGGGAGAAATAGTATGTTACCAGTACATGTAACTCCATATGAATTGACGAAGGAGTCAATACTGGGTACATTACAGGTGCTGTGAAGAGCACTTCTGGCTAACATCAAAGACTGAAACAATATTTATTTCATGACCTTTAATCATACTTTGACATAGGAATGGGGTCTATTCCTGTCACGGTATTAGAAACCCAAAAGACTCAGAAAAATTAAAATAAGACTAACCTATAGTGGAAGGTGATGGTCAAAAGCTCTATACAGTAGTTCTACTGAGCTGTGGTACAAATAAACAAGTGAATGATCCTGTGGAACTGCACCTTAAAATGTACTGCTACATAGCAGGAAACATATCTGGAGAAACAAGTGCCATTAACTCAGAGGGGAACCACACAGAGTTAGTGAGTTAGTGAGTTTGTGAGTTAGTTAGTGCCAGTGAGTTAGTTGGTGAGTGAGTGAGTGAGTGAGTGAGTGAGTGAGTGAGTGAGTGAGTGAGTGAGTGAGAGATAGATAGATAGATAGATAGATAGATAGATAGATAGATAGATACATGGATAGATAGATGGATAGTGACCAGAACAGTTAAAATTTCATTGACATTGTGGTTATGTTTAATGAACTCTGCACACCATTGGCTCAATGCAAAATGTCTACTGATATCAACAAGACTGACTCTACATTGAAATGAAAATAGCTGACTACAGAGATTAAAGTGTCTGTTAAAATTGGTTGCAGTTCTGAATTTGTGATCCCTGTTGCAAATGTACCATTCTTAAAGGTTTGATTAAGTTTCACTTCTGATGACTAAAATGTAACTAGCAAGTGCCATGCCTGCATGTTCCACTCTGCAGGGTTAACATAAATTTATATACATTTTTATGTAAGTTTTACATTTGTGCAATATTCTCAAATACATGTAATTGTGTTTTTTATTTATATAAAGATTGCTCCAGTTATTTTGCTAAGCCAAATGACATTTTCTGGTCATGTGTGTTAATGGCTTGTACTGTACTTAAGCTGCTAAGCAGGGGGACTACTTTATCTCAAAACAACAAATATTTTTGTAAAAATAAATTAGAAATATTGTAATACAGTCGCCCATTTTCTAAGTGCAGTAATGCCCTTAAGTGTGGGCATTACAGAGAAACAATGGACCATCCAAGGGTGGGAGGCCCTCTGCCTCTCGTGTCAGTCCTCAGAACGCCCCTGGGCAGTTTGTTATTTCGCTGTAATGTCTTCCGTCTCTGACATTATTACAAAGGGCGTAGTAATATAAGTGAATGCTTATTATAATTCCAGAATGTAAGCAAGTTAATCAAGTATTCAGCATAATTCTGCAATACGTGATTAAAGGTGACAGTCTACACTGTAAGGGCTAAATCATGGACTAAAGATATTCAGAATGTAGTATGGAAGTTGCCAGAGTTATTTTAAACAAGTACACATAGTTGTGTACCACATATGACTCCCAAGACTTGCCCTTAAAAAACTAAGGCAAATCATATCCCTTACCTCTACAGAAAAACACTCCAGCACTCAAGGCCAAAGAGTAGAAAAGGCATGGTTATTTAATAAAAGGATTGTGTGGGCAACAGACAGCATGATGGTGACATTCCAAATGGACCTAAGATCACAGTGTGTTTTCCTGAGGTTTTCCTTGTTAAGAAGCCCAGAAGTTCTAGAAAGGACAGCACAATGGTGCTCATAGGATAGGAAGTACAAATTAAATCAACTTATTGAGCAGTGTTTGAATGTTATGGGATGCATATACAGAGGCAGAGGAGGTAGGATAGTTTATAAAAAAGTAAAATAAATTATAGATCAAGCTTCAGTACCTAACCCAAGTCTGCAGCATAATTTCAACAGAGCATTTATTGTCTATGAAATAGATCTGAAGTATTGAGTAAAGAGATAGTCTTCTCCACCCAGATACTCAGATATTTAAAAATGGCAACTGCTTACAAAGGTGATCTATTTGGTGCAAGGATGCCCCACACAGCAGTTGAAGTTCTTAACCTGTTAGGAATCCCCTTACCGAGCCCTTACACTAAATCTAACCATACATGCACCACACAATCTGTCCCCTTACCTAACTCCTACCCTATTCTAAAAATACTCTCACACACACCCAACCAAGTCTCACTTATCTCACTGTTACCAATTGAATTCCCTCCATTTGAATAAAGCAACATTTGAACTTCTCATAATTTGTGAGATTTATATAGTCAAAAACATAGTTGATGAAACTGTCATTTGACACAATGTCAGACACACACACACACACACACACATATATATATATATATATATATATATACATATATATATATATATATATGTCTGTGTTATATTTATGTATATTTACACATACTCACACCTTCCACCTTCTTACCTTCTGCAGTTATGATTAGGGAACTTACTCACTTCCTTGCATACTCCTGCTCAACTGCATGACCAGAGAAGAACAGGTAAGTCCACTTCATATAAGATATAAGCTTGAATTTCCACTTGGGCTCTACCATCCTCTTCCCCAACCCTTCCTTGGAGAATCACACTTTTACTCATGTTTGCTGTAGCAGAAGTCGTGGGCTTTACTCTTTTTCCTGAATGCCCACAACAAAATGGAAAACTGGGGAAACATGATGAAGTCTACTTCATACAAGGCATAAACTTCAGTTTTCCCTGTGGATCTGTTATTCTACTTTCTTAGAGAGCCACAGCTGCATGCTTCAGTTGTGCTTTTGTTAAATTTGTTGTAAAATTTCCTACATAGTCACAGCACATCTACATGACCAGGAAAATAAATTATTTCCCTTCATAAAAAGTACAATTTTCAGTTACCTCAATGGCTTTTTTAGCCTCTCTTCCTTGTTAATTTTACTGTAACAAAGTAAGTTGTGAAAAAAGGAACTCATTATATATTATACAGCATATTTCCTGCAGTTATCAGCAATAAAGCAGAAATTCAGAAACATGCCTGGAATATATTTGCCTTAACAGAACGAACATGCATATTCAGATCCAAACAAATGGTACTGCATATCAACTAAAGGATTCCACTTAAAGCAGGAGTGGGCTGTGCTCACACACTTATCCTACTCATCTTATCAGTCACATGTAAAACAGGCTGTAGTGGCCATACACTTACTGGTACAAAGATTAAGGCCACCAATTACAATGCAGTTCCTACTGTGCTATGTTACTTTTTTATTAAATAAAATGTCCCTTATATCACAACCATCGCATATACCTTCAACAATCCAAGTGATTCTGTTACTACTACTCTCATGGACTTGTTTTTGCAAACTAAGGGATGCATCCTATAATGTCTATGATGCTATAAAGCATGTCCTTTTTAATTACTGAAACAGAAGTTTTGAGATGTAAACTGCTCTTAAATGTTATGGTTAATGTTCTATAGTCTTAAAGTGTTGTGGCTTTATTAGACATCCGACTTTAAGACTTTATAGTTAAATAATGTTAGGTGCTGTGTTAACACTTAACATTGTAAAGTAATGCTCCAGAAGACTGTTTACTTCAGTGAGTTTGTTAAAAACGTGTGGCACTTGTTAAATTATAAAAATTAATAAGTATGAATATTTGTCACTGTTGCTAATTAAAAAAAAATATCTAGTTAATGTTTCTTTGCGCACTCATGTTAGCTAATTTCTCCTTAGGCCAACGAGATTGCTAATTCTGCATCTCAGAACTCATGAACACATGACTCTAGAAAGGTAACAAAATCCACTTCATACAAAGAATAACTTCATTTTTACAAGGAGGTATTTTAACTCCTTTATCAGAGAAGGAGAGCTGCATTCTGCATTTACATATTAATTACATTTTGTTGAAACAAAAATGAGTTACGTATTACACAAAATATATACTGCATTTCATCATTATTAGATTAGCCAGTAAAGTAACATTTACTTATAGCTTTTTGCTTGACCGGGTTAATCCCAGTAGGCCAATGACCCGCTGTTCAAGGTGAACCAGAAGAAGTATTCACACTGACTATGGTAAATTTGACCAAGGTGCTAGAAAAATTCTGCTACTTTTCTTGAAAAGTGCTATAGGATCTTTTACATCCATCTGAGCTAACACCTACTCAGACAAATGGGACTTCCATTTTAACATCTCATCTAAAAGATGGCACACCCAGGAATGCAGCGTCTTCCTTATGCTACACGGCAGTGCCACTAATGGGAAATGAATTCAAGTACCCGGGCTGAGAAGAGAACCCACAGCCTACTTATCTTTCAGTATCAAAGACAAATGAGATGCCTGTTGAACCACTGACACTGCTAATGTAGGTATGTACAGCTTGGAAATTAATCCTCATTTCAGCCATATATAAACACAGAAATTAGTTCAGAAAAAATCTTATGCTGACATGCTGTGCATCCAAACACACAAGCTGATCAATATATTGGGCTACAGCTGGCAAAATACAAGAACATTCACTACGGTTAAATACACATGATTACATGAAAAGATATGTAAACCTATATAACATAATAAAGAAAGCAAACCTTTAAAACCAACTCAGAAAATAACGTTCAGCAAGTTCTAAAAATGTCTACTAGCATAAAAATGTTGTCCTAAAATAATTGCATATTGGCTAGCTATAAGAACATTTGTCCACAGAAATTTGATGAACAAAAAATAAGAAAAATGCCGGAATACTCCTGTCTTAATATAACGAACAAGTGCATTTAGTTCCAGACTAATGCATAATCTCCAACTGATTGATCCTACTTAATTAGGACTAGGCCCTAATTAACTACCCCTTTCTCACCCTCCCCATAAACCCTTCCTTAACTATCTATGGAACCCCCCACACACACACACACACACACACACACACACTTTTAAGTTTTACATGCAGTCTAATTGATGCTATGTACATTCTGTTATCACATCATAATGGAAAAATAATTGGAAAGGATAGGGTAGAAAGCAGATGGATAAATACCTTTAATAGTGATTACAGATAACAGATGGGTAAAGTCATTAAATAGTGATAAAGTTCAGAGGTAGGTGATGCAATTATTACATGGTACTGAGGGTCAGCTATGATTTCTTCAGACTTAATGTCTCCTATCACAGTACCCAATCAAACAATAGTAAGAACTGACACTCAGAAAATTTACAATTTCTTGAGATACAAGTACTCATGACTATAACCAACTTAACCAAAAAGCATGTTACAAAAGACAAAAAATCATATTATATTAAACTTCAGTCTACCCACCCCAAAAATCCCAAACAATTCTGGAACTCCATTAACTCTCTTTTGCATCCAGGTACCAAAAGTAATCCCTGCCCTGACAATAAAAAAAAAATGATACAGAAATTGCTACCCTCTTCAACTCCTTTTTTACTAACTCTATAACTGAACTCACTAAGACCTCTCCAACCAGATCTCCTCCCTTCCACTCAATCCAACTGCCCCTTCCTCTCCTTAACACCCCACTCCCAATCCTCCCCCCACTTTTTATCTAAAACCCATCTCAACCTCCTACATCAAGAAGCTTCTCTCTAAACTTAAGCCATGCTCCAACGCCCCTGTCAATATTCCCTCACTTTCTAAAGCTTGCCGCAGATGGTATCGCCATCCCAATCAGCATTCTCATCAATAGATCCATACAGGAATCGTATGTCCCCAAATTGTGGCATGCAGCCTTTATCCTGCCCCTCCACAAAGGAGGCAAAAATAATAACATCTCTAACTTCCGACCCATAGCCATTCTTTCACCAATCTCAAAAATCCTTGAAAAATGCATCCATCTCCAACTCATGCCCTTCCTCATCAATAATCAACTCCTTACCCCTACCCAACATGGCTTCCATCCTGGACATAGTACAATAACTGCTCTCCTCTCTTTTTTAGACATAATAAACCTTGCTCGTGACTCTGGAGAAATTGTTTCCACCATTGCCCTAGATCTATCCAAGGCATTTGATACCATCTCCCATACCCACCTTCTGAATCATCTCTCTAACCTCAATCTCTCTCAAAACTACCTTACCTGGTTCCACAATTATCTCTCTAACAGATCCCAGGCTGTGAAATGGCAAACTGGTACCTATACCTTCCTTCCTACCCCTACCGGGGTTCCCCAGGGGTCCATACTTGGACCAATGCTCTTTAATATATTTATCAATGATTTTCACACCACCATTCCTAACACTAAAATAGTACAATATGCAGATGACTCCACTTTAGTCTGTTCTGCTCCTAGTCTCACTGAGCTCCAGGCAAAAACCCAATTGGCCTTTACAACTACTGAGCACTGGATGCTTCAAAACCATCTTTCACTTAATGCCAATAAATCCAAAATCCTTCTTTTCACTCCCTCAAAAACTGTCACACTTGACAAGCAATCCTTCAATATCATCAGCCATGCCAACTCCTGTATAGAAGTTGTCCCCTTTGCTAAACTTCTTGGGGTCACTATTGATGAACACCTGAAATTCGATACACATGTCCAACTTAATATAAAAAAAAAAACATCAGAAGCTAGGTATGTTATATAGAAACGCTCACTTTCTCTCTCCATCTACAAGGCAAACTCTAGCTTCTACCTATTTACTACCATCACTATTGTATGCTGCTCCACTTCTAACCAATCTTTCTATTACCATCACCTCAAAACTAGAAATCTGCTACAACAAAATTGCTAAATTCACTACTAAATCTAAACACTCCTCCCATCATTGCTCCTCTCTCCACATGCTAAAGTGGCTAGAGCTTCCTAACCACCTTGCATACCTTTAGCTTACTACAGCCCACAAAATAATCTTTAAACCTACTGCATGCCCTGCTCTTACTAATATCTTACCATTCTACACTTCGCACAGACCCCTTAGATCTGCCCAACAAAATCTACTTTCTGTATATAAACCAAAACGTCCCCCTGGCCAGTTTCTCTTTTCCTATTCATTAGCCAAAAAATGGAACTCCCTCCCACCCCTGCTAAGAATCACTACAAGCTTCAAACTCTTCAAATCCCAGCTCCACTCCCACCTCTCCCAAAACTGGAAATGTAATTGCGTTCTTCCTACCTAACCCCTCCTAATATCACTTATATATGTACTCCCTCATGCACATGCTTCCTAATATCACTTATACATGTACTCCCTCATGCACATGCTTCCTAATATCACTTATACATGTACTCCCTCATGCACATGCTTATACATGTACTCCCTCATGCACATGCTTCCTAATATCACTTATACATGTACTCCCTCATGCACATGCTTCCTAATATCACTTATACATGTACTCCCTCATGCACATGCTTCCTAATATCACTTATACATGTACTCCCTCATGCACATGCTTCCTAATATCACTTATATATGTACTCCCTCATGTACATGCTTCCTAATATCACTTATACATGTACTCCCTCATGCACATGCTTCCTAATATCACTTATATATGTACTCCCTCATGCACATGCTTCCTAATATCGCTTATACATGTGCTCCCTCATGCACATGCTTCCTAATATCACTTATACATGTGCTCCCTCATGCACATGCTATTTTTTTTCCCTACAACTGCCTTGATCTGAATTCAAAGAATGGTTAGATGTAAATATTGTACGTAGCTCTCTATCCCTTCTCTCTGTTAATTTTGTTCCCCTTTTTCTTCCTTTCTTTGTGCACCTTTTCAATTTGATACAACTCCATATATAATTTTACATTTGTTTTCTAAAACATTTATAATTGTATGTATAATTGCATAAATGTATGCTTGTTTTAATTGTATGTAATACGGAGCTTTTCTTCCCGGGCCTAAATGTAAAACTCTATGCTTGTTTTAATTGTATGTAATACGGAGCTTTTCTCCCTGGGCCTCCACTGAAAACGGGCCCTCTGGGCCCAGTGGACCTCCCCGGTTATCAAACTGGAAATAAAATAAATAATAAAAAAATAAAGTTCTAGTGCATTTTACAACAATGAACAATATACGCACAAAAAACACATTTTTGCTGGGGGCAAGCCCCTCTGTACCACCCAAACCTGCTTTACATTATCAATTCCGCTCTGAGGGTGCTGTACCATAGAAAACAGTGATCAATGACACAGAAAGAAAAAGTGTCTTTCTTTTTTTCTCCTATAGGATGCAAGATTGGAGAAATTAAACCAGCATAATTCAATAACAATATAATAACTAACAAATTATAATAACAAAAACACATTCTAACAACCATTATAATAACTAACAGATTGTGTATATATTGAGCATGCAACGGCATATGAGTGACTGCCTCCTTGAGCAATTATGCTCCAGCAACTGTGAAACAAGCAATCTCATGTTAAGGGACAAAGAGTTGCATTTTCTGTATGTGAAAAAAACATTTGGTTTTCTGTTCTTCTTTACAGAAAAAAAATTAAAAAGAAATTAAAAATTCAGAGCTGCAGACCTCCTGACCAAAATTGAGTCCCTGTTAGTGTGACTCCTGAATGGCTTCATGAACAAGAATATAAACATCAGAACAGCAGTCAGTGTTTTGACATTTCAGTGACCTAGATTCAATAACAAACTTATGCCCTTCAGGGGTCATTCACCAGAGAAAATGTCTAATGGTAAATGGCATTATCTGGGGGCAGGGTTAAAGATTTCTTGTAGTTTGATTCCATATATTGGCAGGAGGTAAGACAAGAAATTACAGTGGGCTGCTCTACCGCCACCAAAATACCCTTCACTAGCAGTGTACCCTAGGGTTCAGTCCTTGGGACACCCTTCTTTGGCATTTATTACTCAGAGGTCCAAAGTACTGCTAAGGTTTTATGGTTGACCAAGTTTGCAGATGGCTGTAAGATTCATACCATCATAAACTCTCCAGAGGACACCAAGATCCTCCAAGAGGGCATTTCCCAAACCAACAGCTGGTATCAAACCCATAGACTAAAACTTGAATGATAAAAAATGTAAAATAGCAAACAATAAGTCCCCTGTAACTATCACATTGACAAAACAATCCTAAAAATTGTTCTAGTAGTTAGTGACCTGGGAATATATGAAGACAATGAACTGTCCTTCGATCACCACATATCCACTAGTGATAGAAAGTGTTTTACATTGCACAGCTTATTGTTAATTGTATGGTGTCCAGGTCCAGGGATGTGAACATTGCACTATAGTCTGCACTCATCAGGCTGAGTGTAATGCTCCCTTCAGTATGTACATATAGAAACATTTGACACAGCTCAAATGCCCACAGTGCTTTCTTGCTAAGAAAAATCAAGGGACTAAATCATTAAAAAACTATGTAAACCATCACCGCGTCTGTCTGCTTGGTATCATACATGACACCATGATGTCATCTCTGCCTCATGTATAAAGCCTCAACAGTCCCTATTGACATGATCTCTGTCTCATGTAAAGAGTCTCAGCAGTCTCTATCCTGTTAGACCTACTGCACATTCGCAAGTCCAAAGGAGTCATAAACACCTGCTCAAGGGATCTAAATCTGCTTTGCAACATAAATAGAGCATATTGGAGGGACAGATATGTATCACAGAGAGTATCACTTCTTTGGAACTGTCTTCCTCACCTCATAAAGTAAAGTACTTCTTTTGCATTATTCAGATGCAATCTGGATGAATGGATGATAACAGCAAATGAACCCTGGTCTAGCACACTTGTCCTTCATGGATAGGGGCAACAAGTAAATGTTTGAGATGTCTGTGGGTTATTCATACTTAAATTCCAAGGGCTAAAAACACCATGGGAATGTATGGCTAGGCTTCTAAAGATCTTCATGGATCAATAGCCTACTAAGTACCTATGAACTTATGAGAACTGTCCCCTAGAGTAGTATTTAAAGCCAAACTACCATCTGTGAGGAAAATGTTCTTCACTTTAAATATTTACACTCGAGAAGCCTGAAAATAAAATAATAGTTTTGTTTTGTTTGTAGGACAACAATGGGATTCTATTATTAAATGCTCAACTTCTCTTTTTTCTCCCAATTTACTCTCCCTGCTATGAATAAACAATACAGTATTTAAAATATTTTAAATTGACTGTTTCTCTCCACTAGAATAGTACCTTACTGTACTGTGGTTTCACTTTCAAAAAAATTTTGTCCCACCCTGGAAAAGCTTGCTGCAGTCTTCAATTCACAAATGTCATCAACCCCACTGAATACAGGTAGTTTTCTGGCCATTTCTCTCCCTAAACCAACATCACCACTACTGTCCTAGAAACCCACCCAAGCTTTGATGTCACAGCTCCCTGTTTTTCCCCTACCCATACAAAAAGTAAAGGCTAGAACAAGGAAACAGTACATGAGTCAAGTTTCCTGCTGTGAGCTGTCAATCACACCAAGTAACAGCTCAAATTACCCTTAGCACTTTCACAGCTAGGGAAGTTAGGTGTGAAGGGCGATGGGAGATGCGTCAAAGTAGTACAATTCAGGTTTGTGTTTTAAGTAGTCATTGAACGGCATGAAATGTTACTTAAAACTGACTGAAAGACAGCAGTGTATGCATGTAAAATCAATACAGTGACACAAGCTTTAGGAAGAAAGAGGTCTGCGTGATCTTTTTTTTTTACAGACAAGCACTGCATTGTGGGATACCTAGACGCAGACTAAACAATCAGAATTACTTCAAGATGCTAGACTCCATGTGGTCAGACTCAGAAATTATGTATAAAAATATTTAAAAACATGTAAATAGTCCCAGAGTGGTGTTAAAATGCAGGAAACACCACACCATGATGAAATAAACATGTTTTTTTGAGTCTGTAGATGTGGTTCTCATTTATTAATTGCTATTATTATACAAAGCACCCAGGACTTCATTTTTCTGCATGGATAGATGCATTCCCGATTGTGACCAAAATAACCTGAGAATGACTAGAGGTCTGAGTGCTGGAGTAGGCAGTGGGTGAATACAGGGAGTGAACATCTGACACCATCATCTTAGTAGCACATAGGTAACCTGCACTGCTGCAATGCCATCTTCCATTACTGAAAGATGTACACAGCAGAGAGGAACAACAATGGGTACTTGGAATCAGCCAAAGCTATGCCCATTCCGTAACGTCTTCTTCATATGTGCGGAACCATGTACCTGCATTGGTGAGGAAACATATGGGGGTGCAGTAAGTCAGCTGTCAGAAGAAAGGTTACTGTAAATTAGCAAATCCATGATTCAGCTGAGAGTGTTGGCTTTCTTGTATCTTAACTCTTATCCTGCAGTCTGGATAAATATGGCACAACTGAAGGATAAGCCTCTTTGGAAATAAGCGACACCCCTACAAGATGATGTGGGTTGCTAGGTATTAGGCTAAACAATGAGAACAAATTGATCAATAGAACATTGTGTGTATGTGTGTGTGGGGCTACATGATCAGACATGGTCAGAGGAAATTACATTTAAAAGGTGACTTGCAAATGGACTCGAGTTATCTGTCCTAATCAGATTACAGCTGTCATGATGACTTGGTTTTCATGTATAAAGTGACACCATGGGAATGTGTTGTCCAAGCCTGTGAAGAGTTCTGTTCATAAAAAAAGTATTGTGAATGTCATCTCAAAGTCCCACATTGCATATATGTTAGCATTATTACATAGCAGTCCATACAGCATGGCATGTGATGTTTGTGTTTACGAATGTACTCATCTGTCAAAAATTGGTCTGCTTATTTTTATCAAGAATATGTCCAGCCATACACCACAAACACCAAAGCACACGTTTTGAAATAATTTCTTTATTTTGTGCAATTAGGAGTGCTACAATTGTAATTTTAAAAGCTCTTAAATATTTTTTATATATTTGTTTATTGTTTGTTAATCAGGTGTGTGTATTGGAACTAGACTTTTTTAACCACTTCCTAGACCATTCAGAAGAGAGACAATGAATATTGTGGACATCAAACTGTTAACAGTATCACTGTACAGAATATGACTATACACATTAGATCAGGCATTACATTAACAAAAGTAATTTATACAAGCCAATAAATTCAACCCCCGCAAAGGTAACCACCATGAAAAACTTCTCCAAAGCTAACTTCGGGCTCCTAAAAACAGAGGTGGCTAACTTCACGGCACCCATGCAAATGGAGAATAGTTGCCTGACCGCCAACTCATACACCAATGCACTGTACGAACACGTACACAAATGCATGGATCTCACCATACTGAATAGAACCAAGACGCTCTACTCCAAAAAAAAGGAACTCAACTGGGTGGTCCCTGCCATAAACAAACTCTACAACAGAAGAAGGAAACTGATGTGGGAAAACTCCCTTATCAGCCTCAACAAAAAGTTGAGATCCCTCATCAAATCCTCTAAAGCTAACTATGAAAACAGAATTGCAGAAGATAGTAAAGACAACCACAAGGCCTTCTATAGTTATGTAAAGAATCTCCACAGCAATACCCAGATTTGCTCTGAGCTACTGCACAATGGTAACTCATATACTGAGCCAACAGATATTGCCATTAAACTGGCCGACAGATTCAGTGTCAACTTTACCCCTCTCTCCCTCCCCCCAAAGAACCGGTTACAATACCAGTAGATTGCCAGGCACCCAGTACTACTGCTGCACAGGTTAAAACAGCACTGTTCAAGGCCAAGAATACAGCTTTGATGGGACCTGAAAATATTCCTGGCTGTGTTCTACATGAAGTACAGCATGAACTGGCACCTCACCTGTGTGCCGTGTTTAATCACAGCCTCACTTCAGGCTTTGTCCCTACTGAATGATGCACTGCTACAGTCATCCCTCTCCACAAAGGAGGAGTGACTACAGACCCTGGCAACTATTGCCCCATTAGCCTGACGAGTCTGATATGCAAAGCTGTGGAACGCATCATCATGGACCTAATAAACAAGGATATAGGGAATCTCCAGACTCTGGAACCCACACAGTTTGGTTTTCTGAAGGGTAGATCATGCCTGCTTAACTTGATTGACTTCTTTGAGTCAGTCACCAGAGCTGTGGATGAAGGCAAGATAGATCATACAGCCTACCTTGATCTGGCCAAGGCCTTTGATACCATTCCAAACTCATGAATCATAGAAAAACTCACTAAGTTAGGCATCAACCCCTATATCACTAGGTGGGTTGCAAACTGGCTTACAGGTAGAACCAGCGTGAAAGTAGCTGACTCCAAGTCAGACTATTGACTAGTCACGAGTGGAGTCCCACAGGGTTCGGTCCTGTGTCCTCTTCTGTTTGGTATCTACTTCTCTGAAGTCCAGGCCAACACGAAGAGACTCTGGCTGACAAAGTTCACAGACAATTGCAAGTTGGGAGCTATTATTAACTACCCAAGTGATGTTGATATCGTACATTAAGGCCTCACTGAGACCAACAACTGGTGTCAGACCCATGACTTTAAGCTCAATGCCAATAAATGCATCATCATCCTCTTTGGGAAAAACACGGTTCCCATAAATTACCACATCAATGGTAGTCCACTGAACAGAGAAGGCTTTATAATAGATCTGGGAACACAGGTTGACATCAACCTCTCCTTTGACCACCACATTGCCACTGTGGTCAGAAAGTCCTTCTATGTGGCACATCTCATTACTAAGGGTTTTGCATCCAGGAAGAAAGAGGTCATTGTCTCCCTCCTCATTAGGCCAATCATTGAGTACAATGCCCCAATTGGCATGTACCTCACTAAACACCTGCAACAACTGGAGATGCCGCAAAAGTACCTCACAAAGAGGATCCCAGGCCTTAAACATTTGTCCTATATGGACAGACTCAAAAAACTCCAACTATTCTCTGTCTCATATCACCTACTTAAAGGCAATCTCTGCTTGACTTAATGTCTGACCCAGCTCTATTAGAAGTACTACATCTAAAGAAATCCAAGTTCCTCCACACTACACGCTCCAGAGACCTCAACCTCATTACCACAATCAACAGAACATGCTGGAGGGACAGGTTCATAACCCAGAGACTGTCCAAGCAGAGTACCTCACTGGCCCTCTTCAAGAGAAATCTTGATGAGTGGATGGGAACTAGAAAATTGACCCCAGGGATCACTCCAGTGGCTTTACTCGACAGACGCACTGAGAACTAAGGTTGGGTGGCACGATGCCAGGGTAATCCTATGGGCTAGGCTTGTAAATGCTCCAGGGCCATTAGCCTAGTGCACACCTATGAACATATGAACAAAGACAAATATACTTGGTGTAGTACCAAAAAAGTTTCAATGACAAATGCAGGCACTGCAATATCTATGTTATAAACTAGAAAATAACTTTTAGTGAGACAGAAGATTGTCATATTGTAAACAGAAAACTTTGAGGAGGAGTTGAAGTTAAATGTCATCACAAAAATCAGGTGCTTTTGCATTATTGAAGCAGATGAGATTTCAATTTCTTTCTTTAATAGTGACAGGTTATTCATCTCAGTAATATCATTAGGAAGTGTATTCCAAATTGCAGGAACTAGTCTATAGAAGGATCTTACAACAGGACATTTGAGTGATTGGGTATTTTTGTTTTAAGTTGTTTCTACTATGAAGATATTAAGCAGAATTATGAATGGATAATGTTTTGCTATTGGTAAGCATTATCTGTCTTTTAGTAGCTTAAACATAAGGGTGTTAAGTAAGTATATGGCTCTAGCAGTCACAGGCAGTTTGCACATTCATGGACAGAAAGTGATGCTCATTCTGTCTGTCTGTCCAGCAAATTTAGTTTTATAGGCTTGTCTATCTTTTCAGGAGATTTTTGCAACATTGAAAAAGTATGCTCTCCAGGAACATGCAAACATGTACTGCCTGTGGTAAGGGTGGGGCAAACTTTGAGGGATTACATTTTGGAAGCTGGTGTTGAATTATGTAAAATTTAGCACATCTCTGATTATCCTGCAGTCAATACTGTTGGCTTATGCTCTCAGTCATGGCTGAAAATGGTTCACTTTACAATACGGCTACTTGACAGCAGAAAAAAACATGGCTGTCTAGCCTGTCTTTTAAGTGTATTTACCATTCTACCTTTTTTCCATTCTTACTTTCACTCTGGCCACTTCTTCTCCATGTCTTTGTCTATGGAATGTCCATATGGCTTTCTTCTCTACCACCCCATTATAGTTGTCCATTCCACAAGTCCACGACCCCATTCATAAAGAAGCATGTTCCAGAGCAAGGGAGGAGTTGCTCTCTACAGTATGCTGCATGTGCCTTCCCTCTACCTTGTCCCTGCTGCTCAGGATATCCCCTTAATATGTCACTGACATTATGTTTTGTGCCCATATCATGATCCTCGTGTCTTTTCTTGTCTCTAGTGACAACAGCATCTTCTTCTCTAGTCTCTATGATCATATCCTTTAATCTTAGTCCAAGACACCTTTCTGATAGAGTTTCTCCAAAGTTCCTTTCAGTAGTTTCACATCTGTCTCTCCTTGTATAGGTTCATAGTTGCTATGAGAGAAGAGACTACTTATGCATTTTGAAACCTACCTACCGCAGACCCTCTGGTATATCAAACTATTTGCTCCCACCATTGATAAGAGATAAGGGGGCTAGGACTCGGGTAAATTTGAGGTTTCCCATACATTCACCCCAGAGAGAATTAAGGACAGTGAGGATTTTTTTTTTTTTTTGCTTTATAGAAAGCAGGAGTTTGTTCTAGAAGTGAGTAATACTTTCAAAGTGATATTTAATATGCCAGCGAACCCTATTTTTGTTCTAATATAGATTTAGGTCTCTGGATCTTGCATTTGGTCATCTATTTGTGTCACTACCATTCTTGATGATATTTAGCGTGTCAAGTAGGAATGGATCATTTACAGCTTTGAGGGCTAGGCAGATATCACCCTGTAAGAGTCTGTAGGAGACAGAGAAGAGAGATAGGCCTTCTGGAAGATTTTGAAAGCTCTGCATAAAATAGGGATTTCAAACCCAAGATTTTTAATGAGGAATTGCTGTATTGTTTTTTTTCAAGTTGGGAGTTTGGACAGGTACATACTGAAGAGTACATTGCATTCCAGTGTGGGCCTGAAGATGGATGAGTAGAAGGGAATGATGATGTCTTTTGACCATGAGAAATTTACCTTAGTAATCAACTGAGTAAAGTAAACACTTTTCTAAAGAGAGTTGTTCATAGGTTCATAGGTAGGTACTAGGCTATCGACCCTAGGGCCCATACAAGCCTAGCCAAAAAATGTACCCTGGCTTTCGCCACCCAAGAAAATTATTTTCCTGTGCCCCTGTCGAGCAGAGCCACAGAAGTGAGCCCCGGGGTGAATTTCCCATTTCCCATCCAATCATCAAGATTTTTCTTGAAGAGTGCTAATGAGGAGCTCTTTTTGACATAGATAGGTAGTCTTTTCCAGAGTATGGGAAGTCTCTGGGACAGGAATCTATCCCTCCAGCATGTTCTGTTTATTGTGGTGACAAGGTTAAGGTCCCTAGAGCATGTAGCTCGGAGGGATTGGGATTTCTTTAAGTGGAGCATGTCCAACAGCTCTGGGTTTGACATAGCTTTGTATATTAGGCAGAGATCGCCCCTGAGTAGGCGATATGTGATGGAGTAAAGCTGTAGTTTTTTGAGACGGTCTGCATAGGGCATCTGTTTGAGGCCAGTAATCCTCTTTGTGAGGTATTTCTGTGGTCTTTCCAGTTGTTGTAGATGTCTTGTGAGGTACATACCAAAAGGGGCGTTGTACTCTATAATGGGTCTAATGAGTGATGAGTAGAGGAGAACAATGACCTCTTTTTTCTGGATGAGAATCCTTTTGTGATGAGATGAGCCACGTAGAAGGATTTCCTGACCACTGTGGCGATGTGATTATCAAAGGAGAGACTACTGTCCACCTGTGTCCCAAGGTCTCTTATCACATTTTCGGCATTAAGTAGACTACCAGCTATGTGGTAGTTCATGGGTACAGAGTTTTTACCAAAGGGGATGACAATACACTTTTTGGCATTGAGCTTCAGGCCATGGCTTTGACACCAGGTATCTGTCTCAGTGAGGCCCTTTTTTTAGTTTGTCCACATCATTAGAAGTTTTGATTATGGCTCCTAGTTTGCAGTCATCTGCAAACTTTGTTAGCCAAAGACCTTCTGTGTTGGCCTGCACTTCAGAGAAGTAGATACCAAACAGGAGAGGACCCAGGACTTAACCCTGTGGTACTTCACTTGTCACTGGTCTGATGTCGGATTTGGAATCCGCTACTTTCATAGTGTGGGTTCTGTCCGTGAGCCAGTTGGCAACCCATCTTGTGACATAGGGATTTATACCTAGTTTAGTGAGCTTATCTATAATTCCAGAGTGGGGGATGGTGTTGAAAGCCTTGGCGAGATCTAGATAAGCTGTGTGAACTATTTTACCCTCATCTATGGCTTTGGTGACTGCTTCAAAGAAGTCAGTCAGGTTTAGGAGACATGATCTGCCTTTTACAAATCCAAACTGAGTAGGGTCCAGAGTTTGGAGATTACCAATGTCTTTGTTTATGAGTTCCACGATGATATGTTCCATGGCCTTGCAGACCAGGCTCGTCAGGCTAATGGGGCGGTAGTTCCCGGGGTCCATCGTGGCTCCCCCTTTGTGGAGTGGGATAACTGTCACGGTGCGCCATTCAGTGGGTACAAAGTCTGAGGTGAGGCTATGATTGAACATGGTACTTAGGTAGGGTGCCAGTTCATTCTGTAGTTCGTGTAGAGTGCAGCCTGGGATATTGTCAGGTCCCATGGATGCTGTGTTCTTGGTTTTGGAGAGTGTGTTTTTTTACCTGTGCAGCCATGATTATAGGAACTTTGCATTCTTCCAGTATAGAGATGGGCCCTCTAGGGGGTGAGATGGGTCCATGAAAGTGCCTGAGAAATTACAGAGTCTGTTTTAAGAAGTGTCATTTATGCAATAGATGTGTGAGAGTTCCTGTTTTCCATATTGTACAATCTACATCTTTGTGTTCCGCTCTAGACTCTGATCCTGACACCACATGCTTGTCTAAGATAAGGCCTTCTTGGAGAATTCCTGTGTCTATAAGGTAGTTGATAGTGGCTCCAACTTTGCAGTTATACATGAATTTGGTCAATTACAGGCCTTTAGTGACAGATTTAACACCAGAAAAGTTGATTCCAAATAGAAATGGCCCCAAAACAGACCCTGATACATACTGCTAGTGACATGTCTCTTGAAGGATACTGTACCATTAACTCTTATAGGGTGGTATCTGTCAGTGAGCCATTTGGCAATCCAGTGGGTTACATAGGGATTTATACTGAGTTTGGAGTTTCAATATTTATCAAAGACATACACACCTCCAGGCTGGTCAAACAGTATGACGCAAGGGAGACACTCCAAGTGCAGTTAACTGTTGACAAAACACCTATTCAAATCATAGCTAGCTAGCTACAGACCCCCAACCATGACTCAGGATGCCCACTCCACCTATCTGGATTTACTTTAATCCATCAAGATTCAGCCCTTTACCCTAATCCTGGGTGACTTTAACTATCCAACCATAAAGTGGAAGACCTATTCTAGCCCAAACATGAATGCCCAGAGATTCCTCGACTTTGCCAATGCCAATGCATTGGATCAGCTGGTCAACACCACTACAAGAGGTGAAAATATCCTCTGCCTGGTCCTAAACAACATGAGTAGCCACTATAGCACTCCTACAGTGTCATCCTCCTTGGTAAGATCCGACCATAAAACGATCACTTTTGAAGTCACCATCTCCCCTGACCCCCCCCCCCCCCCCCAGGACAAGATCAAACGAAAAAACTTTTCCAAAGCTGACTACATTCTATCAGAGCAGGTTCACAGCCACCGTCCCTTCAGCTGGAATTAGCACTAATGTCCAAGCCTACACCAAAAAACTATATGAGCACCTACATAGCTGTATGGACTCAGCAATACCTGACAGGACAAATCATCTTCCTCAAGGAAGAGTAAACCTGTCTGGTGGACAGCAGCAATAAATGAACTCTATAACAGAAGGAAGAAATTGCTGTCCAGGACCAAGAAGGAGCAGGTGCCAAGTTGGAAGCAATCGCTCCTTTGTCTGAACAAGCAAATAAGGTCACTGGTGAAATCATCTAAGGCTAACTTCGAGTACAAATCGGCCACATCCACCAAGGATAGTCACAAGGCCTTCTTCACATATGTCCCAAATCTCAAAGGCAAAACCCAAATCTGCTCTGAACTGGTGGTCAAGAGTACCATATACACAAACATCACAGATATAGCCAACCTGCTGGCAGACAGGTTCGGTGAAAACTTCACCCCCCTGTCCCCCCATCAGTAAATCAGGACATCCCCAGCACCTTCCCCCCTCCCCTCATCACCAGGGAACAGGTCCTTAATGCCCTCTCAAAGGCAAAAAATACAGCCTCCATGGGACCTGATAACATCCCTGGCTGTATCCTACATGAACTCATGCATGAGCTCTCAGCTCCATTAGACACACTATTCAACCAAAGCCTGAGCATCGGCTTCATCTCCTCTGAATGGAGGACAGCCACTTTCATCCCTCTACACAAAAGTGGAGCATCCACTCACCTTGGCAATTATAGGCCTATCAGCCTAACTAGCCTGATCTGCAAGGCCATGGAATGCATTATCATGGACCTTATAAACAAGGACATTGGCAACCTCCAAACGCTTGACCCCACACAGTTTGGTTTTGGCAAAGGGAGATCATGCCTGTTAAACTTGGTTGACTTCTTTGAAACAGTCACCAAAGCCATGGAAGAGGGGAAGACGGTGCACACCACCTAACTTGACCTAGCCAAAGCCTTTGACATTATTCCCCACTTGGGCATAATAGATAAACTCTCCCAGCTAGGCATCAACCCGTATGTTACCAGATGGGTTGCTAACTGGCTCACTGATAGAGCCCACTCAGTCAAAGTAGGGGAAGTCACATCTAGTAGTATACCCATAATGAGCTGTGTACCCCAAGGATTGGTCTTGGGGCCTTTACTGTTTGGGATATACTTTTCTGAGGTGTAAGCCAAAACCAGTGGTCTGTGGCTGACCAAGTTTGCAGATGACTGCAAACTGGGTGCTGTCTTAAATTCCCCTAGTGATGTGAACATCCTCCAAGAGGGCCTTACCCAAACTAATGACTGGTGCCAGAAGCATGGCCTCAAACTGAATACCAAAAAATGCATCATTATCCCCTTTGGAGAACGTCATCCCCACTAATTATCATATTAATAACAATGTACTAAGCATGTAATCAGTCTTGAGGGACTTTTGTCCTGACTTTTGTCCACCACATTGCCTCCGTTGTATGGAAGCAATTCTACATGGCCCACCTCATAAATAAGGGTATTTCATCCAGGAACAAGGAGGTCATACATTCCTGTACTCATTGCTTATCAGACCCATTACTGAGTACACTGCCCCCTTCGGCATGTACCTACCCAAGCACATGCAGCAGTTGGAGAGACCACAGAGGTTCCTGACCAGGAAAATCCAGGGTCTCAAACACCTATCCTATACAGATAGGCTAAAAGCCCTGTCCCTCTACTCAGTCTTATACACACTGCTCAGAGGTGACCTGTGTCTGGCATACAAGGCCATTTCCGACTCAGCCTTGATGGAGTTGCTGCATATCCGTAAGACAAGCTCCACTCACGCAATCCACATACAAGGCCTTAACCTGGTCTGTGACATTAATAGAACTTGTTGATGGGATATATTTGTGTCCTAGAGTCTCCACCATCTGTGGAATAGACTCCCTCTCCATATCAAGCAGAGTACATCTCTAGCCCTCTTTAAGAGGAACCTGGGTGACTGGATGGGAAACAGAAAATATACCCCTGGGTTCCCACCTGTGTCCCTGATGGACAGGGAAACAGGTGCTGAATTTGAGGAAACATTGGCAAAATTCTTGGCTAGGCTTATAAGTGCCTCTGGGCCAATAGCCTAGTATAATCCTGTGAACCTGTTTGATCAGTTTGTCAATGATTGCAAAGCAGGGTATTGTGTCCAACTTCTTAGGCAAACAGTGGTAAGCTGAGTACATGGTGTTATCCTCATCTTGTGCTTCTCTGAATCTTTCAAAGCCATAATCAACATTTAATAAACATAATCAACCTTTAACAATGCCAAATTGGTTAGTGTCTAAGGACTGAGTGGACAATGCCATTAGACATAAGCTTCAAGCAAGTTGGGTATTATTTCTAAGATTCTTTACTTAATAAAGAATGTCTTGTGGTTATGTTTTGGTGACACATCAATTTTTAGTTCATAATCAGCTCTGCAGGATTAAACCTGGCTCTTGAGTTCTTTGTTAACCCTTTTTAGATTGATTATAACAAGCTGAGTTTTTTTTCCCAATTCTTTATGGCCATGAGATTTTTCCTTTTATTTTAAAGTTAATTAGTAGCTGATTTCCACCAAAACTTCTGGTTTATAAACTTGGTATTATATTTGTGATGTACAGGAGCATGAATTTGTAGGCAACATTTGAGATGGCAGTATAACTTTTGGGAGATATTTGCTTTAGCAGCCAGCTGCTCTTCATGGTGCCATTTTTAAAAGAAAATACCTCTCCCACCCGGACAGGTCAGCCACAAGTCCCACAGACCCCTCGCTTAGTGTGCACGGTGATAAGACACTATTTTAATGCTATTTCACTGTGTCTTATATTCTGAGCTGCATTTATCTAATTTGATCCATTGCCTATTACTAGCTGATACATTGCCTGCCTTGCATTTAAATTACACATGCCTGCACAGTGTCGTTATTGTAACCGCATACTTCTGTTGTCCTGTAGCCATTTATTCAATAGCTGCTGCTAATTACTGTTCAGAGTTTCCAAGAGCTACTGTGTCCATGTTGTTTTAATGCATATATCCAAGTTGTTACAATTGCTGTCCATAGCTGTGCACCGATGAAGTGCAAATATAACTTAGTAATCTCTTATAATTAAGCCCCTAACTGCTATTGCTGACCATAATTGGGTGGTTTGTTGCCAAGCGGACACATTCCAATAAAGCATTGCAATGGTAAATTAAGCCTCAGTCAGTGCCCCATAAAACCAAATGTAGCTATCAGCTACAACTATTCTGCTATTCTGTTACTGTTGTACAAACACTTCAATGTTACCCTTTAAGGCCCCTATCAGCTCTGCATTAGTGGTGACCTATATGCTAGCAATACAAGCTGAACATCAGTTCACTGGGCAGAGCTACTGAATTCCTTGCTGCATCTTTGTACGCCTGGGTTTTAACTGAGAATAACACAAAATAAGAAAAGAAAAAACAAAAGTGTATTTAAAAACCCAGCAAAAGTGTGTCTTACCTGCAATATCATGAATCAATAGCTCATACAGATTTAAGTCACTGTGTTGAATACTACGTGGTTGTTCTCCCACATATTCTGGATGTGATATTTTTCTGCTTAACTGTACTTTACATTTTTGTAATAGTTTAAGTGCATTCCTTAATTGTAACTATTATTTATTGTGTTTCTACTGCTACTAGAGGCATAGCACCATACAGGTTTTCCCTTGTGCATAGTGTATTGTCCTGCATCTTAATCTACTAACCCACACCACTGTTATCTCACTGCAGATCTGCATTGCTGATAGTACATGCTGTGTAGGCTACCCTATATCCCACACTCGCACACTTCCTCTTATCCACTACCACCTCTATTCCCCCTTATCTCGCCTTGCTTCACTCACCACTCTTACATCCCTTCTGCTCACTTCCATCTACTCTCTGTTAGTACTATAGAACCTTACCCCAAAAGTAGATATTAACAAATCCTTCTTCTCTGCTTCTATTCCAGCTTGCATGGTCTTATTTGCAAGTCCGTCTTTCAAAACATCTCCTAAACAACTGCCCAAGGCTGAGGATTTGTTGTTTTTTTCTCCTAGAAATACTACTCTAATCTCCCAGCACAAGTGCATGTAAGCTCCAATAGTTTTTTTATATGTATAGCATATAGCCTAGGTCTGTTTCTGTTCTAGTGCTCCCAGTTAGCATGCACACTTGCAGGAATACCCCTGTTTCTTCCCCCCTTTGCTACTCTGCCTGTACTACCAGTTTTTTCTTCACTAGGAGACAGTAGAGATCCATTAACACCCCTCCCAATAGCCAACTGTCTGAAACAGTACAAACCCTTATGCCCAATCCAAAAGGAACCAGACAGTACCTCTCCCTATAGTAACAGTCCAAAGTTTGAGCCACTGGGTTGTTACATTAAATCTCTGCTCAAAACTTTAATAGATTGCAGGTCGTACTTCCCAGCCAAAAGCAATCACTTTCTCAAGAATTCAGATGCAACTACCACCTAAGTGTTACAAGATAATCATTGATAGTTTTTCACTCACCTCTCTGGGGCTCAACCTGTTCCATTTCCCCTACCCTGCCCCAAATTCCCACCCACCCCCACTACCTTTGCATTTATCTATCCCCAACACCTTCCACATTATCCATGCAACCTATTATCACTAAATTCCTACCCCCAAATCCACCCTTAGTATCCCCACCTACTCCAAACAATGGCCCTTATCTCATCACATCTACTAATCCTATCACCCCTACTAACCTCTCTTACTTGTGTCACTTTTCTTACACAACTGCTTAACCCTCACCTTACCTCATCCTTACATCCCACTATCACTTATCAACTTACTTCTATACCACCCTTCACTGCCATTAATCATGAATTCTACTCTTCTAACACAACTCTGCTATTCAAACCCAAAAATCTACCTACCTCATCCTCTCAGTGCTCACACCTCCAACCTCTTGCCAAAAAACCCTCCCCTTCCCTTCCACCACTCAAAGTTTCCTTCCACACTAGCATACCTTATACTCATCCCCTTGACAACGCCGTAAGCTACTTCAGTGAGTCTTTCCTAAACCTACTAAACCTCCATGCTCCCCTTAGAACCAAACGTGTCAAGTCCAACTCCTCCCCCTAGCTCTCAAAAGAAATCAAACTAACAATGCAACAAAGAGACAAAAAATGGAAGCAATACCAGAGAAACAAAACACCTAACTCCTTCCTAGAATTCAAATAACTCTGAAACTCTGTAAAAAAAGAATAACTAAAGATTGCAAAGCATATCACACCAGACTCCAATCTGAACACGCAACTAACCCCAAAAAAAATTTGGGACATCATCTCCTTCCTTCTCCACCCTGGAAACAAAGATAACCCCTGTCCTAACCCCAACCTTACCAACCTTGAAACAGCCAACCAATTCAACTCCTTCTTCGTGGAC
The DNA here is from genome assembly GCF_019279795.1 of Protopterus annectens. NCBI lineage: Eukaryota > Metazoa > Chordata > Ceratodontiformes > Protopteridae > Protopterus > Protopterus annectens. Next base: position 1,181,818,963 of record NC_056745.1, read on the forward strand.
TGTATTGCTAAACTGTCCTCCTCTTTCCCTCAGCCCCCCTCCAATCACACCTGCCCCCATCCCCCCAATCATATACCTCCTTCCTCCCCTTTCAGTCTAAAACCCATCCCCACAAACACAATAAAAAGACTTCTCCTTAAACTAAAACTTTGCCGCAATGCACCTGATAACCTACCATCAACCTTCCTCAAACTATCTGCAGATAGCATAGCCCTCCTTTTCTATCTTAATAAACAGATCCATTCAAGAATCTTATGTTCCATATATCTGGTACCATGCTTACACCATCTCTCTCCATAAGGGAGGCAATAACACAAATACCACCAATTTCAGGTCTATTGCCATCCTTTCCCAACTTTCTAAAATACTAGAAAAAGGTTATCCATTCACAACTGATGACATACCTAACACAAAACAATCTCCTCACCCCCCCACTCAACACAGCTTCCACCCTGGTCACAGTACCATGACTGCCCTCCTTTCCTTTCTCAAAACCATTAACCAAGCTTGTGACTCTGGCAAACTCGTATCCACCCTGTTCCTAAATCTAGCAAAAGCTTTTGACACCATCTCCCACCCCTTATGCCTATCTCAACTCACTGACTTTTCATTTTTGGATGATCTTTGGACTATTGCTGGTAATTTGTGTTTGTGCTTTTTGACTGATTGTGTACCAGCAGAGCCACATGGCTGATGATACATCTATTGAGCTAGACTATGTTCCAGAGGTGAATGAAATGCAGTCTAAATGGGAGAATATTTTAACCAGAGGAGATAATCCACTTTTAACCATGTGTTCTGAAGAGAATCCTGGAACTCGTGAGCACAGCAGACCAGATGGATATCAGTTGTTCATGCAGAAGGTAAAAGATTTAGAGAATGACATTTTTAAGTATAAAGCACCTTACTTGGCAGTGACAACATTTGGAAGCTTGCCTTCACTTTAATATGGTTCCAAGGGGTATGAGGGTTTTATGCATGGCTACTTACGGTGAAACCCACCCTGAATTATTGAAGCAGTGGCAGCAATTGAACTTGGAACTGAGCAGAAAATACATGCAGCTGCTTATAGATTTTTTTGATCTGTTTGAACTGAGCCTAAGCACTAGTATACAACAAAAATACTGTGACATTGTAGAGCAATTTGAAGAGGAGACCTATACTAGTGTTCTGAATAATATGTATATTAATGTTGCACTGTATGAGAATTGACTAAGGCAAACTAAAAAACGTAAACTACAAAGAGACTTTATGGACTTTAGCCTTGGTCATGTGTTTACATGGCCACAAAATATTTCTAATTTTACAAGCCCTAATAATAATGATGGTAGAGTGGAGGATGTAAGAGTACCTACATCAAGCACAACAGACATGCCTTCACCGGTTCTGCTTACCAAAATGCAGAAGGAGTGTCAGAATGTTACTTCTCAATGAATTAATGTGTCCCAAACGCCTTCTGAAATCAGTATAACTCCTTTGCCTAACCAGCAAGCTAATAATCAGGTCATACAGGGAGCAAGACCTAAACAGTTTATTCCACCAACTCTAGATCTTTTTTTGCCATTATCAACAAAGCAGAATGTGCAGAGACAACAGCAGCGTTCAATGAGCCAAGGAAGAAGAAAAAGGAAGTTCTCAGGAGAGAGAACAACTTCGAACAGGAGACAAAGGCAATAAATGAACTTGTAATTAATTTGTCGGACTATAGTCTAACTGAAGCTGAAAAAGCTGTGTTAAACATGGGCCTGAGTTTCATACCCTCTGCATGTACTGAAGTAAGTGAATTACTGACTGATTTAAGAGTATTTGGTAGAAATGTGGCAAATTGTTTTTTTAAAAATGATGACAGACAGAGCAGTACTAGATTTTGTAAAAAAAGTTCTTTTACACCTATCATGCCTAACCATGTAGAATCTTTCATTAGAGCTTGTGAAAATGAAATTCATAATAGTTTCTATACTATTAATAGAGGCTCTTTCTATAATCTTACACAAGATGAGAGACATGCCCTGCGCTCTCTGCAGAACAATCAAGCCCTAAGCATAAGACCTGCGGACAAAGGAGGGGCTGTTGTTGTTCTGAATAGGGGTGTTTATGTTTGTTCTATGAAGGAAATATTGAGTGTTACAGATACACTTGTCCCAGTAACACATGTTCATCATTTGAAAATTGTTAAAAATATTAACAAATGTTTATATGATTTGTTAATGTGCAGACAAATAGATGAGCAGCTATATAGGTTTTTCACGGTTGAATACCCTAGAAAACTTTACATCAAAGGGTTGCCCAAAATACATAAATGTTTGGACAAACCACCATTAAGACCAATTGTAGATGGAGGGGGGGTGGGTTACAGAGACCCTTTCAATATATGTGGAGAGTAAATTAGGACTTATAGCAAGGCAGATTTCCACCATTTTGAAAGATACGTCCCATTTTTTGAGAGATCTGAGGGCATTAAATTAAACACCAGGGCTAAGTAGTTGCTATATGGTCACCCTTGATGTACAAAGTCTGTTCACTTGTATACCCAAAGAGTATGGGGTTGAGGCAATAAGAAGTGAACTGAAAGAAATGGGGAGTAGCAATACAAATGAAATTATGTTGATTTGCTCATTATTAGATTAATATTATATAACAATATATTTGTATATGATAGCAATATATATTTACAAAAATGGGGGGTTGCCATGGACACCCCCCTGTGCAAACTCATATGCGAACATGGTAGCTTATTATTGGGAGAAACGATATCTATTTGACAGTGTGTACAGTAAATACATTAATATGCACAGATGTTTTGTCGATGGCACCTTTATGCTGTGGGAGGGGGAGCCATCACTATTGTTAGATTTCATTAAGAACTTGGAATCTACAATGAACTTTTTGAGATTTACAACATCTTTCTCACTCATAGAAATGGACTTTTTAGATGTCTCTGTGTATAGAGACAATTTGGGTAAAATCAACACTAGGCTCTTTAGAAAAGCCTGTTGGAAAAATAGTCTCTTTGTTTGTAATAGCATGCATCCCAAGCACATATTCCCAAATATTATCAAAGGGTAAGTAATTAGAGCTGGCAACATATGTAATGTGCAAACTGATAAAGAGAAATAAGTTAACTACTTGGAGCAACTATTTCTGGAGAGGGAGTATAATGAATTAGAAGTTATGTACTCACCATAGCATTCCATCTGAGTAGGTGACTTCATTCGGATGCAACCTGTGGGTATCGGATCCGACCTCGGATCCGAGCCGGCAATTCAAAAGCTTAGGCTCCGAGCTCCTAGCTCCTCCCTCTTACCCATAACCCCTTGCCAAGCCCTGACTGACCTCAGATTGAGTTTGCCTCAAAATACTGACCACAGTACACTAAAACAGCATAAATACTCGCTCTATAAAGGTCAGGGGGATGGAGGGGGGATGGTTGCATCCGAATGAAGTCACCTACTCAGATGGAACGTTATGGTGAGTACATAACTTCTAAATCTGAAGTAGGCAGACTTCATTCGTCTGCAACCTGTGGGACAGAGTCCCTAGCTACCTGAATCTTGGGCGGCCGTCATGGAAGGATGTTCCGGAGCACCGCTGAGCCAAAGGATGCTCTTCCTCTAGAAACAACATCCACCTTGTAATGAGAAATAAAAGTATGAGGCGAGGCCCAAGTAGCTGCCACGCAGATATCATCCAACGAAACACGGGACTTAAAGGCGGCTGACGTAGAAACTGCCCTAGTAGAATGAGCCGTAACCCTCTGAGGAGCAGGTCTGCCTGAAGTGTCATATGCCTGCAGAATGCAATTAGCAATCCATTTAGATAGAGTGACTTTAGATACTGCTTTACCCAGAGCAAATTTAGCAAAGGAGACGAACAGCTGATCTGATTTCCTGTGGCCAGCTGTCCTGTTAATATAAAAATGTAATTGTCTATGAACATCCAAGGAATGCAATTTGTATTCTCCTTTGTTTGAATACTTGGGAAAGAACACAGGCAAATTGATTGACTGGTTAATATTGGATTCAGAAGAGACCTTCGGAAGAAAAGATGGATTGGTCCTGAGGCACACCCTATCAGGGAAGAAAGAAAGATAAGGCGGTTTGACACATAGAGCCTGAAGCTCAGACACCCTTCTGGCTGAAGTGATAGCTACCAGAAAGGCAGTCTTCCAGGAAAGGTATTTTAAATCAGCAGAAGCTGCAGGCTCGAAGGGAGGAGCAGTAAGGGCCTGCAGGACTAAAGACAAGTCCCAAGGCGGTACAACCTCCTTGACTGGAGGCCTTAACAAAAAACTCCTTTGAGAAAAGTTTTGCATAATTTCGCTGTCATAAGGGAGCTGTGTCATGACCAATGTGATAATGCGAGATAGCCGCCAATTGTACCTTAATCGTGGAAGAACTAGCCCCTTGATGAAAGAGGTCTGTTAGAAAATCCAGCACCGCAGACATAGGTGCTGAAAAGGATCCACAGTTCTCTGTCCTGCCCATATAGAGAACCTCTTCCATTTACTCCGATAAACCTGTCTGGTGGAAGGTTTATGAGCAGCCACCAAAATGGCCTTGACCGGTGAAGAGATACCGGAGTCCTAATTAAGGTTGGAATTGGAGCAGCCAAGCTGTCAACTTCAGGGTCCGCAGATTGGGAACTGGCATTCCCAGAGGGTGAGAGATGAGATCCGAAATTGGATCCAGAATCCATGGTGGATTGATTTTGTGAGACCATACAAAGGGGAACCAAGGTTGTCGAGGCCAGAATGGGGCAATGAGAATCATTCTGCTCCCCAAACTGTTGGCTTTCTGCAGAAGCCTCTGCATCAGAGGAAGTGGAGGGTAGGCATAAAGGAGACCGGGAGGCCAAGCATGCACCAGAGCATCCCTCGGGAACTCCCCTGGTGGGGGAAGCAGAGCGAAGAAATTGTCGCATTTGGCGTTTGAGGGAGAAGCAAAAAGATCGCAACAGGGTTGCCCCCAAACGGCAAAAATCTTCTTCGCTACTTGAAGATTGAGGGACCACTCGTGTGGAGAAAGGATGGTGCGACTGAGCTTGTCCGCAAGGATGTTGGACTTTCCCGGAATGTGCGTTGCTACCAGAAAGCGTTTGGTGGAAATTGCCCATTCCCAGACTCTCATGGCCTCTCGACAAAGGGGTAAGACCTGGTTCCTCCCTGCTTGTTGATATACCAGACTACCGACATGTTGTCTGTCTGAATCGCAATAGTCCCTGAAGGAAGAACGTGGTGAAGTGCTTGCAACGCTAGGAGCACCGCCCTCATTTCCAGGACATTTATATGCAATGACGTCTCTGTGGGATTCCACGTGCCTTGGACAATCTTTCCCGCAGAATGCCCCCCCCACCCGAGGCAAGAAGCGTCCGTGGTCACTGTGGCTCGGGGAAATGCAGCGCAAAAAGGTCTCCCTGCCAGGGGCTCCGGAGAAAGAAGCCACCACAGAAGGGAGTCCCTGCACGCCCTGCTGACCACAATCGGAGCGTTTAGAGACGAACAAAGAGGAGACCACTGAACTTGAAGGGTCCATTGAAGAACCCGCATGCGTAAACGGGCATGAATTAGAAGCGGCATAGCTGCCGCCATAGAACCTAGGGCCCTCAGGACTGAAGCTGCAGTTGGAGATGGTTGCAGGATTGCTGTCACATGACACTTCAGGCTGGCGATACGGTCTGGGGTGAGGAAGGCTCGCATTGATCTGGTGTCTAGTCTTCCTCCTATGAAATCTATAATTTGAGTTGGATTCAGAAAAGATTTCTCCCAGTTGATCGTGATGCCCAGCCTTGGTGCTAGTTGAAGAAAGTAATCCCTGGCTGAGCACAGAAGATGCCTTGATGATGCCGTCAGGAGCCAGTCGTCCAGGTACGGAAAGACCTGTAATCCCTGGAGCCTCAGGTGGGCCGCTACCACCGCTAGCACCTTGGTAAACACCCTGGGGCTGAGGTGAGACCAAAGGGAGGACCCTGAACTGATAATGACTGGCTCCCAGCCGAAGCGAAGAAACCTCCCGGGTCGCCTGTCCATCCGAATGTGGTAGTACGCATCCTTGAGGTCTATGGAACACATCCAGTCGTTCTCCCTCAAGAGGGGGAGTATAGATTGCAGGGTGACCATCCGGAACTTTTGCTTGGTTACTGACAGGTTCAACTGGGAAAGGTCTAAGATTGGTCTTAAGTCCCCCGTCTTCTTTGGCACCAAAAAGAACCTGGAGTAAAACCCTAATCCGGCTTGATCTGGGGGGACGCGCTGGATGGCCCTTTTTTCTAGCAGCTGCTCGATTTCGATAGCTGCCGCCTCCCTTTGGTCGGGTGGAACATCTGGGAGGCTGCGAGATTTGGGAGTCTTGAATAGGGGTATTGAATATCCTCTGGATATAAGTCGAAGCACCCAACTGTCTGTTGTTATGGACTCCCAAGAAGTCAGGTGCATCGAAAACCGCCCCGACTGCCTCCAGAGATGGACAGCCGGGCAACCCTTCAGGGCTGCTGCGTGGGTCTCTCAGAGAAGGGTTCTCTGGACCCAAAATTGCCAGGAGCCCCCCTGCCTCTGGCACGACGACCTCCCGTCCTCCTCTGCCACGGAAGGACTGGTTATCCGAGCAGGTTGGGACTGCTGCGACTTCGGAACCACATCTTCTTCTGTCCCTTTTGGTTCTTAGAGAAGGACCTCTGGGGAGCTGAGAAGCGGACTCCGACGGCAGACAGCGTCTTCACGTCCTTATCGCTCTGGACTAAAGTCTAGCGAACAGTTTGCCATACAAGGCGAACCATCGAAAGGGGCATTCGAAGGTCGCCTTGAAGGGCTCTGCAAAATCACAATGGCGGAGCCAGGCCTGTCGCCTCATGACTAGGCCTGCTCCGCTGGCTCTAGCGGCTCCCTCAGTAGCATGAGACAGCAGCCGCATAGATGTATTGGATACTGATCTGAGAGTGGCCATTCGGGTGGAGTAAACCTGTTTATCCTCACTCGAGATGGACTCCGGGGGAGATGCAGCGTATTCTTTAATCAGATCCCGCTGCATCCTAATGACATGTGCCATGTAGTTCAGCGCTCTCAAGGAGAAGGTCGCTGAACTAAAAACTCGCTTCCCAATGCGATCCATCGAACGGGACTCCTTGCCCGGAGGATGGACGAAGGGACTCTCCTGGGCCAATTCCCTCTTCGTGGCTGCAGCCATCATCATGGCATCTACTGGGGAACCCTTACTCCAGTGGGTGCGGTCTGATGGAGGAGAAAGAATGCAGTCCGGGCTTAGGATAGGCTCAATGGTGTCCGGATCCTTCCACGCCCTGATGGATATAAGATCCACCAGGGGGTCAGCAGGAGGGGACACCCAAGAGGTAGAAGGGCTCGCCTCGAATGCCTCCAAGAACACAGACTCGTCCGAAGAAGCCTTGGGGGCAGACCACCCCCCCGATCCTTAACATCTCCATGATGTCTCCAAATGAGACGTCCTCAGGGGTGACCTAGGGAGCCTTCCCTTCATCCAAGTCCGTGTCTTCAGTGACGGACTCAGGGGAGTCCATGTGCCTCCTCTTGCACTTACGCTTCCGAGGTACTTCATCGGGGGGGCTGTCCGAGGAGTACTCTTCAGCAGATGGATGTTCCAAGGGAACCACTTGGGACATCGAGGCGGGCTGTCCCTGGGACCGGCTGGTGGGGGCCTGGCCCAACTGCAATGGAGTGCGGATGGAGCCGTGGCAGGGACCGGGGTCCGGATGTCCTCGACAGTGCCCTTTCCATAACGCGTTGAAAGCCGAGGGGAGCCAGCTTCTCTAAGCCCCGAGAGCCGACCCCACCCGGATCCGACGTACGGATCGGAGTCGGAGCCGAAACCGTCGGATCCGAGAGACCAGTGTGCTCCGACCTGGACGGAGCCGAAGACACACCAGCTCCCTCGGATCCGAGGCTCGGCCCTCGGCTCCGAGAGGTCGGGTCCGAAGTACCCGAAGCACTCAAGGGATGGGACGGATCCGAGGTGCGCCGACCTATCGGATCCGACCCACCCCCGGATCCAAATCTGCACGGCGCCAATAGCTCCGAACCCGTGGTATGGGTCGGAGAAGGAGCTAAGGGGGCGAACAAAGGGGTCGAAGCCCCTCCCAGATGGGGGGGGCTAGGAACACTCCCATTTGCATTTGGGCCTGGATGAATTTCCTCATCATCCGGTCCATATCAGCTTCGCTCATTGAAAAGGTCGATCTAGAGGAGGCCACCGAAGCGGACCTAGAGAGCCGTCTCGGTGACCTCCTGGAAGGGCTAGCCTCCTCCTCCTCGGGTCCAGGAGAGAACCGAGGGGAGTGGAGCCGAGGAGGAGGAAAGCTAGAAGGCACAGGGGAGGCCCGCTTAGATGGAGGAGCCGAACTAGAAGTTTCGGCTCTCCTCTTGTGGTGCTTCTCCCTGTGCCTCTCCTTCTGTCTTTCCCTAGAAGAATCCTTCCCCTCCGGCAACTTTAAGGGAGGTTGAGTCCCAGCCGGAGGGGGAGAACTCACAGCAACAGGTTGCTGACTGGAGGGGCAGAGGCCGAAGCAGTATCTGGGGTAAAAGACCCGCCAGCACCAACTTCGACCTCCGTTCCTTAAAGCCCAGGGTTGAACCCTGCACAAATGGTACAACCAGAAGACAGGTGTTCAACCCCAAGATGACTTGCACAGAGTGTGGCCATCTGCTGGGGACAGCTTATGGCCACACTCGGTACATTTCGAGAAAACAGCCTTAGGGGCTTCAGACATCACAAACCTAAGGCCTAAATACACACACACACAAACAAACTACGAAAACCCGAGAAAAATTAACTAAAGAGGGAGGAAAGCCTTAACCACACACAACACTAACTAGATTAATAACAAAAACAGAGAATTTGAAAACTTTTTCTGTCAAAAAATCTAATCTTATCTCAACCAACGCCAGGAGCTCTAGAATTCCGTTGCTTCTTGAAAAGCGGCAAACGAAATCTGAGGTCAGTCAGGGCTTGGCAAGGGGTTATGGGTAAGAGGGAGGAGCTAGGAGCTCGGAGCCTAAGCTTTTGAATTGCCGGCTCGGATCCGAGGTCGGATCCGATACCCACAGGTTGCAGACGAATGAAGTCTGCCTACTTCAGATACTGTGTTTCAAACTGTAAAGAATGAAACTGCTTCAATCCTATCAGTGTAAAGCCAGCAATGAATGCAACTCTAAAAAGGAACCTCAAGCATAATAATAAAGTACCTTTTGTTACCAAGTATGCTAGTGATATTAGCAAGGTTTGTGATATAGTCAAGAACAACTGGCATTTCCTGATAACAGATAAGGAGATAAAAAATGTTATAGATGATATCCTGGGCTGTATACTACATGAACTACAAAATGAACTGGCACCACACCTAAGTGTCATGTTTAATCATAGCCTCACCTCAGGCTTCATGCCCACTGAGTGGCACACAGCTAGAGTTATCCCATTCCACAATGGGGGATCCAGCTTGGATTCCGGGAACTATCATCCCATCAGTCTGATGAGCCTGATCTGCAAGGGCATAGAACGCATTATCATGGAACTTATAAACAAAGACATTGGCAACCTTCAAACACTGGACCCCACCCAGTTTGGGTTCATGAAGGGCCGATCTTGTCTCCTGAACCTGATTGACTTCTTCAAATCAGTCTACAGAGCTGTGGACGAGAGTAAAGTGGTCCACACAGACTATCTAGACCTCGCCAAGGCCTTCAACACCATCCCCCACTCTGGAATCATAGATAAACTTACTAAGCTGGGCATAAATCCCTACATCACTCGATGGGTTGCCAACTGGCTTACTGACAGAACCCAGACTGTAAAAGTAGCCAACTCCAAATCCAGATCCAGACAGGTGACAATTGGAGTGCCTCGGGGTTCAGTCCTGGGACCGCTCTTGTTTGGCATCTACTTCTCTGAAGTACAGACCAACACTAAGGGACTCTGGCTAACAAAGTTCACAGATGACTCCAAACTGGGAGCCATTATTGAATCCCCAAATGATGTGGATATTCTACAAAAGGGTTTTACAGAAACAGATGCTTGGTGCCAGAGCCATGGGCTCAAGTTTAATGCCAAGAAATGTATAGTTATCCCCTTTGTGAAAAACCATGTACCCATGAATTACCACATAGCTGGCAGTACACTAAACACCGAAGGTGTGATGAGAGACTTAGGGACACAGGTGGACAGTGGTCTCACCTTCGATAACCACATCACCAAAACAGTCAGGAAATCCTTCTATGTGGCACACCTCATCACTAAGGGCTTTTCATCCAGAAAAAAGGAGGTCATTGCCCCACTGTACTCATCCCTCATTAGACCCATTATAGAGTACAATGCCCTGTTTGATATGTACCTCACAAGAGATCTGCAACAGCTGGAAAGGCCGCAGAAATACCTCACTAAAAGTATCACAGGCCTAAAGCAGATGCCCTATACTGACTGTCTAAAAAAAACTCCAGCTATACTCTGTGGCATATTGTCTACTCAAAGGCAATCTCTGCTTAACATACAAGGCCATGTCAAACCCTGAGCTGTTGGACATGCTCCACTTAAAGAAATTCCAATTCCTCACAGCCACATGCTCCAGGGATCTAAACCTTGTCATCACAATGAAGAAAACATGCTGGAGGGATAGGTTCCTGATCCAGAGACTCCCCATACTCTGGAATAGACTGCCAATACATGTCAAGCAGAGTGCCTCTTCAAAAGGAACCTTGACGATTTGATGGGAGATAGGAAATTTACCCTGGGGATCACGTTGGTCGCCCTGCTAGACAGGGATCCAGGGAAGTAAATGTGGGAAGAAATATCCAGGGAATTGTTATGGCTAGGCTTGTATAGGCGCTAGGGCCAATAGCCTAGTACCAACCTATGAACCTATAAGTAGAGTACCCAGTTTTGCATATAGGAACAAGCAATTTAAAACAGTTACTTTGTAATGATTGGCTAAAGAATACTGTGTCCTCACTGAAACTTGGAACATATCCTTGCAATAAGTGCAAAATGTGTCAATAAGTTTCTTCTGTACAGGAATTTAAACATCCTACTTTGTCTTTCATATTTCAGCCTAGATTCTATGCTACTTGTAGAACAACTAGCTTAATATACAGGGCAGAGTGCACAGGATGTACATGTTTCTATACAGGAAAACACATCAACGGCTCAGAGACAGAATCTATCAGCATATGTATGATGTAAGAAATAAGAACAAATTAAAATGCTTTAGCTAAGCATACAATGGAATTCCCTTCACATAATTATAGGTTTAGAGTCCTACAAAATGTTAATGACAAGAGATGGGGTAATTTAAACAATTTAATTGAAAGAATTGAATTAAAGTGGATATTAAAGCTGCGACCTCATGTATACCCTGGGCTGAACAACTATGTCTGCATTAAACCTGAGTTAGAAGCTCACTCACTTAATTAAGATGCAATGCTAGCTGGAGACTTAATTGATGTATTTTAAGGGTGAATTTATTTTAATGATGTATTTAATTGATTAATTGACAGTGCTTTTTGATATAGAATGTGTAGGGATTTTTACTGTTTTATTCGAGACTTGAGAAGGCGTGGCTTGTTCTACGTGAAAGCACTTGTCTAAATAAACGTGTTTTAAGCCGTGGTGGTCATCTGGATTTTTTTTCTTCACATTATAATAATGTTGATTGTGGGTACCTGTATAGTGTTTCTGGATGTTCTGCATTATCTTGATCTGATAATTATTACTGATATCCCTTTGGTTACTTTGCTGGAAAGCCACATTTTTTCAGGACAGCTTAGAATCATTGTTAATTCAGTTTCCGAAACAGCCCGAATAATTTATGTGTGTTTGTGTGTGTGTGTGTGTGTGTGTGTGTGTGTTACCTGAATGGTTTGTAATGAAATCTCTCAGGGGAAGCAGAAATATAGAGTTTGAAAAAATGGCCAGAGTGGCTTTAGTTCATCTGCCTTTGGTGGCACAGTCTGACATTTTGTAACTAATCATGGGCACAGAAAGTAATGTTGCTATCTCACAGTGCTTGGTTCTCTGGTTGAGTTGTTAGCAGTGACTTCTTCGTGAAGTATACAATTACTGTCCCTGTAGGGATTTATCTATGTACTCTACTTTCCTCCAACACTACCCAAAGATATCCTGGAGGTGAATTAGTGTTCCTCCAGCTTGCCTGTAGATAAAAATGCAGTGTGTACATGTGTAGTTTGTGCATCTTCTAACAGGCCTAGCTTGTCAAAGCCAGTGTTAATATTCATGTATGTGAATGAAAAAACAATGTACCTGGTTCATCAGGAGTAATGCGAGTGTGCAAGAAAAAAATCCCACTGGATTTTTTTGTGGACATACAAACACAATATTGCTGAGCACATATGTCCCATCCCAGGTGCTTGAAATAATTTTCCAGTACTGGCACTGCAATGCAGCCTAAGGGGCTGAGGGTCTGGGGACTATGTTCATGAACTCCAGAGTGTGCTGTCTTTTGGATGAGATGTTAAACTGAGGCCCCACCTGCTTGAGATGGTGTTAGCCCAAGTGGATGTAAAAGATCCCATGGCACTTATCAAAAAAACAGAAGGGGAAGTTCCCTAGTGCCCTAGCCAAACTTATCCTACTCAGTGTGAATACTACTCCAGGCTTCCACTGAAAAGAGTCCACTGACCTAGTAGGACTAACCCGGTTAACAAAGCATGCATAAATAAATATATAACTCTTCTGGGAAGCAGTAAAAGGAAAGAAAAGTTTGTTATCCTTCAAAAATAAGGGTAAAATGCAATTCATAACCATCTAGCCTCTCAGAGCTTCTGGGAACTTGGCAACCACCAAACACCAGACAGTATAAGTGGATTTTTGACCCAGGTTTAGTACAGAACTTTGCCACGGACCCAAATTAGTGTAAAACCATCCCTTCTCAGTCATGCACCTTGTCAGCTGGAAACAGAGGGGGCCCTTATTTCTTTAATTCTCCTCACAATAAACCCTTTGGAGTGATCAGGGCTAGTCTTAGTAATTGTAGGTCCAGTCTGGGTCATTTTATTGGTGCCCCTCAGCTGCCGCCTCCCTCCTACCACACCCAGCCCTTCTTCCATGCTGGCTTCCTGGACTTAACATATACCTGGCATGCAATTTGAAACAGAATTATTACTTTGCACTAAGAATAAAGGAACACGTTTATTAGCTTATATTTTGTCATGGCATGTTAAAACAGAAGTAAACTTTTGAACTCCTGGATTACATCCATATCCAACATTTCCTATACATCTTCTCTCAGAGTCTGTTTAACTTGCTTTGATATACTATAAGGGTCCTATCTGATAGGCTGCTGAGGCTTTGTGCCTGCATGGCATCTCATCAGGTGGATACATCCTCTCTTACCAATAAACATGTTACCAAATTCCTGTAGTACTATGTAGATTTCCAGACCCTGTCTGTCTCTCTTTTCCCTTTTTCCCTTCATCATTTGGCTCTAGCCTTACTCTTCACATCCCATACCTAGCAATAATGCATATTATAAACACTTTGCTTTTGTGTATTTTCTTCATCAAAACACTATGCTACAGGATGTTATGACAGAGTGCAAGTACTCTTCTTACTAATTGTACTGACTGAATTCTTGTATCACATATAATTGTGTTCATTTATACTACATATTAATCTGATTTACACCTCTCCATACGTTTTACCCTTGCATTACTACTGCTGCACTGATACTGATTACAGTTTATTATTTCTGTGGTTGTATTTCTGCAGTATTCAACTTACAAATTATGCTTATGGAGCAGATCTTTATATTGGTCTATATTGATTCACAATATTTAAATTAATAAATCCATAAAAGTTAAAAAAACTACATTTGTAAATTAATTACTGCACACATCATCTTTTGGGATGTGCTGCAGACAACACCATGCAGATTATGCTACTAAGATGTAGATTTATTTTGAAAACTAAAACCTGACAAAATCTTGTGACTCATCACAGTCCCCAGCTCTCACCACCCATGCCCAATGTCCTCAGATGACAGAAAGCATCGGACAAATGCTTTAACCTCCATTATATGTTCTTGTCTCATGTTACCCATTTCTTTGTTCATGGGCTACCAGTCATGGCATCTCCTGCACTTGTCCTGAATGGTTGGAGTACCTTGCCTAGTTAATTCACATAACTTGTTACATTCAGTGTGTTAACATAAAACCAAATGAAACTACTGGACTTCCTTAGAATGTTCAATAATGCTAATAGTAATAATCTCAGATCTATCCTTAGAAATGTCAGCACTCACAATTATTTCATGCAACTGGGTTGGTGAACTAATATATGCAGATCTTTTCCAGGCATATAACTTGTCACAATGGTTATACAAGGGATTACATGCAGAGATACTTTAGATTTGTCACTAAGCATCATGTTAGTAGGTGGAGGGAAATCAGAATGCCTTAACATCTATATGAATGCAGTGATAATATCCATTTGGATGTAATAATATGCAAAACCCACACAGTCTCTTCAGCTTTATGTCATACACTTCTATCTAAAACTCTTCCCCAGTCCAGTCCAACTGTTTTCCAGCTTTGCATTTCTGTTTGCTTCCTGGATTTTGTATGTGACTCTGAACCAGTAACATCACCGTAATACATTTGAGTGAAACTGTTTCTGTTACAGTTTTTCCCACTTTTAGCCAAGTGAATGATTTTTTCCTGCATACCTGTGTTTTCTATCACATAGTACAGGAAAACTCATCTTTCTCTGTCTGGGATTGTGTTGCTCCTATTTATAACTGCATCAACCATTTCTCTGCCACAAGGCTGAATTGGTAACATCCAGTCACAAGTCTTGTCATCAGAAGTTACTTCACATCACATTTGTTTTACTTATTATTCTATAGTTATATCCTGTGACTGTATTCATTAGCAACCAGTCATAAATCCCACTTTAGCAACAGAAGCAAAAGAAAAAACAGTACCTTTCTATCAGTCCTAATATTAAACACAATCTCTTTACATTTTGTGACAGTAACTGGAGCAGTACAAATAAACAGATGATTAATTTGACCAGTTTTGGGTTGGAAATCCTGTTCCACACTCA
This sequence comes from Protopterus annectens, assembly GCF_019279795.1. NCBI lineage: Eukaryota > Metazoa > Chordata > Ceratodontiformes > Protopteridae > Protopterus > Protopterus annectens. The sequence continues at coordinate 1,181,834,037 of NC_056745.1, forward strand.
ACAACTGCAACTGACCACTGTGGGAGTGTGATCAGCTAACAATATCAGCCATACAAGAGGTGTGAAGTTGCAGTCATTAACAATACCAAACTAGCCACCAATGCAAATCAGAAAGAATTGATATGACTGTACAATACTGGAAACAACTGGAAGTAACTGGAATAAGACTGGAATGAATGTCTGTGTGATGACCCACCACTGGACCAGTAATGAAGGAGCCTCAATCCTCACCACTGGCAAAAATGGGAGACATACACTGAGAGGATAACAGGTACACACAGTACTTCCAGATGCTGCTCTCTGCATCAAGTGTAATTTCCTTTAAGAGCACACAGACACCACAGTCAGTCTGGGGTTGGTTTCTCCCTCTTTTTCCAGCTCCCCAATAAGACTCCCCACTGGCACAGCTATAGAGTTGAGATCTCAGCTGAGTGGCCAAGCCAAAACCTCCAGCACCCTCTCTGTCCAACCAGTACTTCGTGTCCCTGCCAAAGTAGCTGACACACACACCCGGGAAATGTTTACTAGCTATGCCCCCCTTTTCCCCAGACTATAAGGTAGTTATTACTGCCACCAGCCAACTCTTTATCAGCTACTTTAAGGCCCTTAACAAAGAGTGCCCAATCTTACTGTGCAATATTAATATTAACACAAATGGTAGTTTGATAAACAGCAAGGCTATTAGGAGTGGCCCATACAGTGTCACCAAATAAATATGCCAGTACTCTCAAAACTTAAACATAACTAACAAGGATCAGCCATAATGAAAGGTTTAAAAATATTTAATAATAAATAATAAAAGAACAAGAAAATACTCAGTATATATTCACAGTGACATCAGAGTTCAAACCACAGAAAAGGTAGTTTGGTAACCTTGTTGTCTCCAGACGACATACTGGCAGTCCCACTTACTGGCTCTCCCACCTTTAGTTCCCCACCTTGCATCAATGAACATCTATATGCTACATGGCCCCACTGGTTTTACTGAAAACATTTAACCCTTGATCCTGGCCATGTACCTGAACTAATGGCTTCCCCTATTACTGGTGGACTCTTTTGGGGGTGGTTTGGGCTGCCCGCCATGGGTTCCTTTAGACCCATGTGCAGCACTCAGTATCCCTTTCCTGTGCAGTGATGCCCTGCTTGCTAGGTATAGGTCATCCTTTTTCCCCAAATCATCTGTGGTTTTACATTCTCTATCCGCTAACCAGATTCTCATGTCCTCAGGCAAACTGCTAAGGGCTTGTTCCCTCACCAAAAGGTCTGCCAGCCCTTCAAAGATGGTGACCTGACACCCACTCACCCATCTATGAAAATAAGTGCTTGGTTCAGCAATATATTCACACACACACTTTCATCTGCCTTGTGTCTATGCTCATTAAACTTTTTTTCTATAAGCTTCAAGTGTTAACTTAAAACAGTCTACCAAACATTGTTTTACTTTTTCATAATTTAAACAGTCAGTATCATACAATTTAGAAACAGCAGTTATAGCTTTACTATGGAGTAAGGGGGTCAGGGACTGTACCCAGAACCCTTGGACAACATTATACTGTTTACATACCCTTTCAGATTTATGAATAGAACTATCAAAATTATCACCTTCTGTAAATTGTGGAAGAAATTTACTGACCTTCATTGTTTCTGGGGTTCAGTTATTCCCTTCCCTTCCCCATTACCTCCATGACCCTGATGAAGAGTCACCATCTGCTTTTCATGTTGCCTCTGCCTCTCATTTTCTTTGGCTTCCATATGGCTCAGTCTCTCTGCTGATTCTATTTTCAAACATTTGGCCTCCAGTTCAAGTGTCTTTAAATGCAGATGGATTTTCAAGTCCTTCGAGGCAAAGTTGAACTGTCCATTTTCTGAGAGTTGCACAACCCCAAGGCTAGTCTAGCTGTCCTCCTGATTGCTGGTCTGTGATGCAGCTGTAGTTAAGGTTACAATCATTTCTGTTTTAGTCAGGTTGGCATGCACTAATCCTTTGTCCTGGCACATCTCAGCCAAATGGCTCCTTGTCAGCTTGCCATACACCACTGCTAACATCCTTGCCTGCTCTCCCTGACTAAGTTAACACAAAATAAATAAAACTATTGTGATATGAAACTCTGAATCCCTACTGTGTGGCTGCTTGAGAATATAAACACCTTCTTTAGTGACCACTGTTTACAGGCTACATGAGTTCAATATCCATACCACTGAATCCCAATATGTGATGTGGTTATCCCACCACTGCCAACCAATAAATATGATGACCCACCACTGGACCAGTAATTAAGGAGCCTCAATCCTCACCACTGGCAGCAATGGGAGATGTACACTGAGAGGACAACAGGTACACACACAGTATTTCCAGAAGCGACTCTCTGTATCAAGTGCAACTTCCCTTAACAGCACACAGAGACCACAGTCAGTCTGAGGCTGGTTTCTCCTTTTTTCTCCAGATTTCCAATAAGACTCGCCACTGGCACAGCTATAGAGTTGATATCTCAGCTAAGTGGGCAAGCCAAAACCTCCAGCACCTTCTCTGTCCTAGTGCTTCATGTCCCTGCCAAAGTAGCTGACACACACTCTTTGTGGTTTGATTTACACACACACACACACACACACACACACACACACACACACACACACCTGGGAAAGCCTGGCACAGGTTTACTAGTTATGGTCCCCTTTTTCCCAGAATATAAGGCAGTTATCACTGCCATCAGCCAACTCCTTATCAGCTACTTTAAGGCCCTTAATAAGGGTGTCCAATCTTTCTGTGCAATATTAATATTAACTGAAATGGTAGTTTGACCAAGAGCAAGGCTATTAGGAGTGGCCTGTACAGTGTCACCAAATAATTATGCAAGTACTTTCAAAACTTAAATATGTCTCACAAAGATCAACCACAATGATAGGTTTAAATATATTTAACAAATAATAAAATAATAAGGAAATACTCAGAATATATTCACATTGACACCAGAGTTCAAAACCACAGGAAATATTTAAAACATTACAGGACAGTCTCAAATATATAAAGAAAAACATCTAAACTATGCTTCACTAAATTCCTGACTGAATCTAGGATAATAACTATACCCTAGTTAACTTACTTAAGAGCAAGGCAGATGTGATGAATGGATCTTCTAGTTGTTGTCAGGTCAAAGACAGAATACAAAATGCTGTCTCTCAGAGATTGCTCAAATTAATATCTCAAATATTACTGCTGGGATAGCTTGCAGAATGACATCATTTCTTGTCATCTGACTCCATCCCAGGTGAAATCCCCACTTCTGGAAGCTAGCAGTATTTAGCATGTACCTGTGAAAATACGTAGACCTCAGATCTTTGGCAGATGCTGGAAGTCAATTGAAGTAATTAGTTCACTCCAAAGACAAAACAGAAAGCTTCCTATTATAGACATTCTGTCTCTAGCTGCCATAAACTAATTTAATTTCATGTATTTTTCTGAAATTAACCTCCTGTATCCCAGTTTCCACTGTTAATATATATATTTAAACAGTTACAATAGTGCATATACATTTCTGTTCTTTTCTGGTAGGGAACACTGTGGATACATTTCAAGCACTTTGCAAAAACCTTTTTCAACACAAATCTGTACAAACAAGTTTGATATACACATAACATACAGTGCTAATACATTTGTAACATGAGTATCTTTTATGAATCATGCTTATATTCACAAATGTCATATAATTATTTACAAAATTCCAGACAGCTGTGCTGGCAGTATCTCCCTTTGTCATAGTCTGTATCTGTTAATTACTCAGAACTATGCTGAACAGGTGCCAATCTCTCCTTTATAGACCAAGTCTTCTTGTACTTTTCAGAATAAAGACTGCAAAGACTGTAGTTTGGTTAAGAATGCTTTATTATGTAGAAGGGTGGCAGATGTCAACAGCATCCGAATACAGTTTCCAACAACAGTGCTGATAAACTGAAATAGTTCTCTGCATTCACAGTCTTCAAAATTTCTTTTCTCCTGAATAGCATAATTAATATTCTGGAATGCTGGATATTCAGCCTGACTTCTGCACTCATTCGCAAATTTGTACTACCTTCTAAGGACTGTACTGCCGTGACTTTCTGCATATCAGTCCAAGAAAACTAATGGAACTAACTGTATCTTTAACTGTATTTTCTAATAATACCAAAACCCTGTAAAGTTCTATATGTCTCTTTAGCCTTGGTTCCCAAGCCTTGTATCATACAAACAAGATGGGCTTGTACTCAAATTTACAGCATATTCTGTTCTTATCAGTATTCTTGACAGAAGATTCTTTTGAAAGTATAGTTACTGAAACTATGTGCAAACTGTGAAGCCTGCTTTAATATGGCTGCATCTCTAAGACTTATGCAAAGAGAATATTGTATTTTTGTACATTTAAATGATACCTGATCTAACAGCTCCTCCTGAGATACTTGAACACACACAGGCATGTCTTTCGGTAGTTATTTCTTTAATTACTTTATAAATCTATTAATATGGTCTGTGAAGAATACTAGAAGTTTTCTTTATCTGGTAAATAAACTTGCAATTGTAATTTTGACCACTAGGTGTCACTTGAGCATTTATGGTCTGTTTGGATTGTAGTCTTAACTTTATGAGTTAATTAGAACTGGATAATTTTTTAACATGTTGTAACTGGTAAACTCTTTTTTAACACCTATAATATACATATCTTGAAGCATCATCATCTTCTTTCGGCTGTTCCCGTTAAGGGTCGCCACAGCGGATCATCTGTTTCCATTTCTTCCTGTCCTCTGCATCTTGCTCTGTCACACCAACCACCTGCATGTCCTCTCACCACATCCATAAACCTTAGATTAGGCCTTCCTCTTTTCCTGTTACCTGGTAGCTTCATCCTTAGCATCTTTTTCCCAATATACTCTGCATCCCTCCTCAGCACATGTCCAAACCAATGTAATCTTGCCTCTCTGGCTTTGTCTCCAAACCTTCCAACCTGGGCTGACCCTCTAATATACTTTTTCCTAATCCTGTCCACCCTCGTCACACCCAGTGCAAATCTTAACATCTTGAACTCTGCCACATCCAGCTCTAACTCCTGCCTTTTTGTCAATACCACTGTCTCCAACCCATATAACATAGCTGGTCTCAATTGGGAGGGTGGCCTAATGGTTAAGGTGTTTGTCTTACAAACACAAGGTCCAGGGTTTGAGTCTCACAAGGGATAATTGGCTAGACTTAAAATAGCTCGCAAGGGCAGTTAGCTTCGTATGAAACTATGAAACTACCCTCTTGTAGACCTTCCCTTTCATTCTTACTGGTACTCGTCTATCACAAATCACTCCTGACACTCTTCTCCACCCACTCCATCCTGCCTGTACTCTCATCTTCACCTCTCTTCAACACTCACCATTACTCTGAAATATTGATCCCAAGTATTTAAACTCATCCACCTTCACCACCTCTACTCCTTGCATCCTCATCATTAGTCTATCCTCCCTCTCATTCACACACACACACACACACACATATTCTGTCTTAGTCCTGCTGACCTTCATTCCTTGTCTCTCTAGAGTACATCTCCATCTCTCCAGGGTCTCCTCCACCTGTTCCCTACTCTCACTACAGATCACAATGTCATCTGCAAACATCATAGTCCACGGGGACTCCTGTCTGATCTCGCCTGTCAACCTGTCCATCACCATTGCAAATAAGAAAGGGCTCAGAGCTGATCTTTGATGTAATCCCGCCTCCACCTTAAAGGCATCCGTCATTCCCACCGCAGACATCACCGCTGTCACACTACCCTTGTACATATCCTGTACCACTCTTACATACTTCTCTGACACTCCCGACTTCCTCATGCAATACCACAACTCCTCTCTGGACACCCTGTTATATGCTTCTCTAAGTCTACAAAAACACAATGCAACTCCTTCTGACCTTCTCTGTACTTTTTCATCAACACTCTCAGAGCAAACATCACATCTGTAGTGCTCTTTCCCGATATGAAACCATACTGCTGATCACTAATCATCATGTCCCTTCTTAACCTAGCTTCCACTACTCTTTCCTATAACTTCATAGGTAGGTACTAGGCTATCAGCCCAAGGGCCTAGGTAAGCCTAGCCAACAAGGTTCCCCAAGAAAGTTATTTTCCTGTGCCACTGTCGAGCAGAGACACAGAAGTGATCCCCGGGGCGTACTTCCTATTTCCCATCCACTCATCAAAATTTTTCTTGAAGAGTGCTAATGAAGAACTTTGCTTGACATAGATAGGTAGCCTATTCCAGAGTATGGGAAGTCTCTGGGACAGGAATCTATCCCTCCAGCATGTCCTGTTTATTGTGGTGACAAGGTTTAGGTCCCTAGAGCATGTAGCTCAGAGGGATTGGGATTTCTTTAGCTGTAGCATGTCCAACAGCTCTGGGTTTGACATAGCTTTATATGTTAGGCAGAGATCACCTCGGAGTAGGCAATATGCTACGGAGTAAAGCTGGAGTTTGAGGTGGTCAGTGTAGGGCATTTGTTTGAGGCCAGTAATCCTCTTTGTGAGGTACTTCTGTGGCCTTTCCAGCTGCTGCAGATGTCTTGTGAGGTACATTCCAAAAGGGGCGGTGTACTCTATAATGGGTCTAATGAGTGTAGAGTAGAGGGGAACAATGATCTATTTTTTTCCTGGATGAGAACCCTTTTATGATGAGGTATGCCACGTAGAAGGACTTCCTGACTACTGTGGCAATGTGACTATCAAAGGAGAGGCTACTGTCCACCTGGGTCCCAAGGTCTCTTATCATGCATTCGGTGTTAAGTAGATTGCTGCCTATGTGGTAGTTCAGGGGTACAGAGTTTTTACCAAAGGGGATGACAATGCTCTTTTTGGCATTCAGCTTGAGGCCATGGCTCTGACACCAGGCATCTGTCTCAGCGAGGCCCTTCTGTAGGATGTCCACATCATTTGGAACTTGGCTATGGCTCCTAGTTTGCAGTCATCTGTGAACTTCATTAGCCAGAGGCCTTCTGTGTTAGCCTGTACTTCAGAGAAGTAGATACCAAACAGGAGAGGTCCCAGGACAGAACCCTGTGGTACTCCACTTGTCACTGCTTTGAGGTCAGATTTGGAGTCTGCAACTTTTACAATGTGGGTTCTGTCAGTGAGCCAGTTGGCAACCCATCTTGTGACATAGGAATTTATACCTAGTTAAGCTATAATTCCAGAATGGGGGATGGTGTTGAAAGCCTTGGCGAGGTCAAGATAGGTTGTGTGAACCACCTTACCCTCATCTACTGCTTTGGTGACTGCCTCAAAGAAGTCGATCAGGTTCAGGAGGCATGATCTGCCTTTCACAAATCCGAACTGGGTGGGATTCAGAGATTGGAGGTTACCAATGTCTTTGTTTATGAGTTCCATGATGATATGTTCCATGGCCTTGCAGATCAGGCTCGTCAGGCTAATAGATCAATAGTTCCTGGGATCAGTGGTGGCTCCCCCTTTGTGGAGTGGGATAACTGTTGCTGTGCACCATTCAGTGGGCACAAAGCCTGATGCAAGGCTATTATTGAACATGGTACTTAAGTGGGGAGCCAGTTCATTCTGAAGTTCGTGTAAAATGCAGCCTGGGATGTTGTCCGGTCCCATGGATGCTGTGTTTTTGGCTTTAGAGAGTGCTGCTTTTACCTGCGTAGTTGTGATTACAGGGACTCTGCATTCTTCCTTTTATAGATATGGGCCCTTTAGGGGGTGAGAGGGCGGTAAAGTTAGCACTGAACCTATCTGTCAGGATGTTGGCAATATCAGTTGGTTCTGTAATTTCCATGCCTTTGTGCTGTAACTCAGAGCAGATCTGGGTGTTGCCATCGAGATTCTTGACATAGCTATAGAATGCTTTGTGGTTGTCCTTGGAATTAGTGGCGATTTTGTTTTTGTAGCTAGCTTTGGAGGATCTTATAAGGGATCTCAGCTTCTTACTGAGGCTGACCAGGGAGCTCCTCCACTCATGGGATTTTACTCTCTTTTGCAACAGATTCTTCCTTCTGTCATACAGTTTGTTTATGGCAGGGGACCACCAGATTGGCTTCCTTTTTTTGGAGGACAGCGTTTTGGTTCTGTTTGGGATAGCACAATCCATGCACTTGTGTAAGTGCTTACAGAGTGCATTTGTGTAGGATTCAACAGTTGTAACTGTATTGTCCATCTGCATGGGTGTCATGAAGTTCAGCACTTCTATCTTAAGTAGCATTAAGTTGGCTTTGGAGAAATGTTTTACTGTGGTTTCCTTAATGGGGGGTGGGGGCGGGATGTGGCTATCAAGGGTGATTAGCTTATCGTCGGATTGGACCGAGGAGTTGACTTCAGGTGTGGATCACTGGTCACTCATGTTGGTAATGACTAGGTCTAGGATATTGTTGCCCCTGGTGGGGCTGTGGATAAAATTGATCCAGGACATTGGAGTTTATGAATTCCAGAAAGCGTTGAGTTAAGGAGTTGGTACAAGAGTAGTTTTCCCAGTTAATGGTGGGGTAGTTGAAGTTGCCCATTATTAGGGTGTTTGGTTGAACCCTAATATTTTCCAGTACATCAAGAAAAGATGAGTGGGAATCCTGGGGCATGTTGGGGATCTGTAGCAAGCTACAATTTGGATTGCAGTTTTGCCCAGAGTTAGTTGCACTTGGATAACCTCGGATGTATTATGCGGAGCAACTAGCCTGGAGGTGTGGATATCCTTAATGAATATGGACACACCTCTGCCTTTGGTGTTTCGGTCCAGGTTACATGGCCGAAAAGTGTGGTATGAGTTGTAGCCTGGTAGTGCAGGGGTGCTCTCTGGAGCCTTGAACCAGGTCTCAGTTTCTGCACAGATATCAATGTTCTCCATTTTAAGGAGTGCCTCGAGTGAGTGCATTTTGAGATTTAGACTTCTAGCAATGAGTAGCATTACCCTCAGTTTTTGCTTGCCTGTTTCTGTCATGGTGGTGAATTTGTTATTTGAACCTTGCCTAAAAAAGGCACTATAGGGGCAGCAAGAGCCTTAGCCAGTATATGGAATCCCAGGGGTGACAGGTGCAGGCCATCTGTGGCAAAGCATCGTGGTCTGTCGACCATGTCATCCCAAGCAGACAGATACTGGATCCCCTTAGAATGACACCAGAAGCTTAGCCAATTGTTGAAGTCAATAATTTTGTCCTTGTTCTGCGGTATCATTCTGGGAGATGGCAGAATGCTACTCAGGGCTAGGGTCATACCTGCCTGGGCTACAAGATTGGAGAGCTCTTCCATGTCTCTTTTCATGTAGTCCAGGGAGGTACATCTCAGGTTATTCACACCATCATGGACGATGACAGAGTCATATTTGTACTTGTTGTGGAGTGACCTGAGTGCGTGGGTTATGTGGTGGATTCTGGCACCCGACAGACAGCTGACTGTAACCTTCTCCTTGTTTAGCCTGGTGAGTGGGACATCAGCGTGCCCGACTATAGAGTCACCTATGACTAGTGTGTTGGGTACGTTGTTTTGCCTTATTGGCTGTGGTTGAGTGGCACACTGAGTCTGTGGGCTATGTGTCATTTGAGTTGTGTTGGGGGATGGAGGTTGCTTGCATTTCTGCTTTGGAGGTCTCTGTTGCTTAGACAGATTATTATTGAGAGCCTCCGCGAATGTTTTTGTGTTACTATGTGTGGATTTTGGTGGTGTAGATTTAGTGAGACTATGTGATGAGTGTGGTGTGGTGCAAAGGTTTACCTTTGCCTCATGGCTGTCAAGTTCAGTGTTGGTTGGAGAGAGCTTTACCTCCAGTTTGGCTAGATAAGTGCATCTCTCACATGCTGCAATGTTGGGTAGTAGGAGGAGAGGGTTGTCTGAGTACATGAGGCAATTTCTACATTGCTGTGACTGATCAATTTAATCCCTCTGTAGTTACTACAGCTCTGCACATCATCCTTATTCTTAAAAATCGGTACCGAAGCACTTTCTCCATTCCTCAGGCATCCTCTCACTTTCCAAGATTTCATTAAACAATCTGGTTAAAAACTCCACTGCCATTTCACCTAAACACCTCCATGCTTCCACAGGTATGTCATCTGTACCACCAGCCTTTCCATTCTTCATCCTCTTCATAGCTATCCTTACTTCCTCCTTGCTAATCCATTGCACTTCATGATTCACTATCCCCAGATCATCTAACCTTCTCTCCCTCTTTCTCTTCATTCATCAATCCCTCAAAGTACTCTTTCCATCTGCTCAACACACTCTCCTCACTTGTGAGTATGTTTCCCTCATTATCCTTTATCACCTTTTCCTGCTGCACATCTTTCCTAGCTCGGTCCCTCTGTCTAGACAATCGGTACAGGTCCTTTTCTCACTCCTTAGTGTCCAGCCTTTCATACAACTCTTCATATGCCTTATCCTTAGCCTTCGCCACCTCTCTCTTTGCCATGCACCTCATCTCATTATACTCTTGTCTACTTTCCTCATCTCTCTGACAATCCCACTTCTTCTTTGCCAACCTCTTTCTCTGTATACTCTCGTGTACTTCCTCATTCCACCACCATGTCTCCTTGTCGTCCTTCCTCTGCCCAGATGTCATACCAAGCACCTTTCTAGCAGTCTCCCTTACTAACTCTGCTGTAGTTACCCAGCTATTTGGTAACTCTTCACTGCTACCCAGTGCCTGTCTTAACTCTTCCCTGAACTCCACCTCACAATTTTCCTTTTTCAGTTTCCACCATTTGATCCTTGGTGCTGCAATTACCATAAACTGTATTAACTTGTGTCTGTAAATATTCAGCTAGATTTGTTACTAATAATCCTATTTACCTTTTTAATTTCTATGTGCTGTAATAGATGCCTGCCTTTTAAATACCCTGTAAATACTTATGTACTGTAACAGTAGATATACATTTACTAAAACCTATGCTTTCTGTAGTTTTATTTTTTTTTTTTTTTATTTATTTAACATTTGTTGACCGGGAATGTCCGACTAGGTTCCACAGAGCCTGCTTTCAGCGGAGGCCCGGGGAGAAACGCTCCAGATGCATGTCTTTGGAATGTGGGAGGAAACCGGAGTACCCGGAGGAAACCCACACGAACACAGGGAGAACATGCAAACTCCACACAGAAGGCACCCCAGCTGAGAATCGAACCGGAGAACCTCTTGCTGTGAGGCGACAACGTTAACCGCTGCACCACTGTGCCGCCCATATAGTTGATTTATACTTTTGCATACCTTGTCAGTGTATTTTTTTAACTTTTCGTCTAATGTATAATAATTATTATGTAGGGTGTACTGTATTCTGTAAATTAGTTAAATTAAGGCTAGCCTGTTATGTCTTAAGTATATTAAATAACTATTACTACTTATTCTTTAGATAACGTATCTTAATAAATATGTTCAAAATAATTCTATTTACCCTTAAAACTAATGACTGAATAATGTGAAGTGTGATGTAATTGCATGTTGTAAATGGTCTAGTAATGCTGTTAGAAATGTGCAACTGAGTATGAATGTTATATTATGAAATCTCTGACAGAAATATACTATACTGAACTCATAACTGAATATGAATGTCATATTCTGAAACTTGACTGAAATTTGCATAATGCTGTTAAAAAAATGTACAACTGACTAATAATAATATTTTTTTTAATCTGAAATGTACTGTACTGAATTCATTATATTCTGAACCTTGACTGAAATTTACATTAAAGTGATATATATTTATACTGACCATATTAAATAACTGTGCATAAATGTCATATTCTGGAAACTAAACAAATACTATATGAATATATTTTCTGGTAGTGTTACCTGAACACAGATAAAAACAACCTGAAATCTGCTAATATTATATTCTGGAGACTAAACTATTAGTAAAGGAATACCTTTTTTTCCTGTCAGTATTATCTATACACAGATAAAAGCATAAACTGTAAACTAGTACTGCTATACAATTGTCTGAGAACATTAAAACATTTGTATGCTTGCTTTATCTTTAATATACATAGATACACATCTGTTATATACACATTTTAACTTTAAACATTTTAGATAACAAACACATTGTCCCAGTCAATGATGAGGTTTTGGAAGGTCGTCCCTAGAGTCCTTTAATGAGTTGGAATGCTGGATACACTTATAGCCTTCTAAACCTCCCCTTTCCCATCTCTTGTGCAAGGCTGAATGGCTGATATATTTTCTTGACTGTATTTGAACGTGCATTCTGGAAAATCAGTCTGGAAATTACTGTCTTTTGTAGCAATATCTGTAGAGCACAAAAAACAGTATCAGGTCCTTAAAATAATATTTGAGGCTGTAACAATTATAAACTGATAGCATTGCTTGTTGCCCTGACTTTATTTAATTTTTTTGCGATAAATAAACATATGCTGCTAACTTTTGTAAGACTATAAACAAACTGATAATATACTATAGTGAACTAGACCAATGTTACTAATAAATACATTCTTGCAAGTCTGTAAGTGAACTGATAATGTCATCATCATCAGTCCCCTTTCTCCCATTTTGTCTACATGGGGTTGGGGTTGAACTGATAATGTATTACAGTGAAATGGAAAGGCATTAACTTTATTATTAAATCAAACAGAAACATCAGTGGCATTTTTCCTGTCATAACCCGAAATAAAACTAAAGTAGTAATCTGACACTGTATCAATATTATAGCATGTTTTGCATTTCTGCACCTCTATAAAATTGATCTTAACTGTTGAACTTCTTATGTTTACTCTATGACCCTTAGGTTGTAATTCTTCAGTTTGCAAGTCTTTGCCCACTGTCTTAACACAGCCATTCCTTTAGCTGACATCATTTAATTCTGTTTTGTTTGTACTAATGAATGCTGTAAGGATTTATCATTACGGTCTACAATTTTCTTGGATAAATAGTAAGAACGGTTACTGCATAAAACTGCCACTAATAATATTAAACTGACCTTTAGCATACAGTACTGTTTTTAATTCAGCTCACCAAGCTGGTCTGTAATCTGGTAACTCAGTTACATAAGTCAGTGCCTGTGATTTGCTTGGTAAACTGCAATTTTTACATGCAACATATACAATCTTGAACCGTTTACAAATACACCTGTAATACTAGAGTTGGTCTGATCTGATTCTTAAACTTTACTTGTTTATCCTTTATACAAGTATGTGAAGTTTCTTCATTTAGTATACACATTTATTACTAGAGATGAAGTGATCCGTTTCTGGAACTTTACTTGCCTGCCTTTATAGAAGTATAAAATGAGAGTTGAACCTGTGGCTTTAATGACATAATATTTATGATGCACTGTTTTCTTGCATGCGATCAGAATGTTTGACTGCGCTATCACTTTTAAAACGTAGCACTGCCTTTAAATTTTACATTATGTAAACTAGCAAAACATTAGTATATGTGAATGATTTTTTGTGTCTGTATCAAGATATTATTTATGCATTGCAACATGTCATTATCATAATTCAAAAGTCTTAATGTGTACTAAACAATGACATAAAAAATGAATTCCCCAGATCCATAACTGTACACCTGTTATTATTATGTGAATTAACTTGACTGTCATTTCTGGTATACCCTACACAACATGTGTTTCCAGAATGGTAAATGCGTACAGTTACCTTTTTTCCTTACTAGCCAGTCCCAGTATGTCATTTTGAGAAAAAGATCAGCTGTGGCCACTGAACTGGAATGTATTTTATCTTTAACTCATAAATCTGCATGTTTCTTTCATAAACAATTCTTCAAATTCTGTACATTTGCGCAATCTACTGCATAAAAAAATTTTCAAGTGTCATCTGTGTGCACTACTGTACATTCTATAGCATTTTTATTTTTCCATAAAATTTTGTTACTGAAGTATTAAACAACATGGAACTCTGATGACATGTCCATACCTAGTATGGGGCTGTTATACCTAGAACTGTTAACTGCTGTAATCTTTGACCCTTTAAATCCTGACAAAACTACAGGTGTCTTCTAGTAGAACTTGGTGTGTTTGTATTAAATCAGTACAATATTCTATAGATTTTTTTCTGTAAACAATGAAATATTGTCATTTCTTTCAACCTTAAACAATGACAGACAAATAATCTGGTTTTGATGCTGGACTGCCACATCCTTAATATATAAGCTGAAAATCCTTTTTATAGAACTAGCAACTAGCACTACCTTGAGCTTTGGAATGCGTTTCCCTGAAACGATAATCCTAAAACTTCACAGGGGTGGTGGAGGACTCGGCAAACCTACATACAACTGTGCTGTCCAACGAAATGCTAGAATGCATCACAAACACATATCATCCAGCTGTTTCTATGTGACTTTGTAATTATTTAAAACATGAAGCAAATGCCTGTTGGTTAATCGGAGAAATGCATAACAATAATCGGCCAAATGTGTCAGTTCATCAAAGTAGCAACGCAATAATTCTAATCCTGCTTCTCGGATCTCGGTTTATTTTCACCTAATGTATTATGTCTGACCACACCTCTCAACTTCATAGCCCAAAAAATCCAGACAAAGCCTGATAGAATATGTAGACAAAGGCCAAAATTATGGTCAGATTTTAAAAATTGTGCTTATAAACTGAAAAAGTTGCTAGAATAACAGGATGTCTTAGCGTGCAAGGCTATGAAGTCTGAAACATAAATTTATTTATTTATTTATTTTACATTTGCTGACCGGGCTAGTCTAGCTGGATATATTTCCATTTTCAGTAGAGGCCCGGGGAGAAAAGCTCCAACATTAATAGTTAGATCATTACTTAAAATACAGCAACAAGGATGGTAAACATAGTTGAAACATCGTAAATGAAAGTAGTTCAAATAAGCATACAAAAATCAGTAATAATAAAAAAAAGTGATCAAAAAAGATATTTACACTAGTATAGAAATCATTAAGAATGGTGAGATGAATTCTATTACACAATAAAAGTGACATAGTGTTATTATGTACTAGGTTATACTAACAATAAGCAGGATGAATCTACCAAATTGTTTCATTGTGGTCAACAGTTCAGTTCTTCATCATAGAAATTAAAGAAATATGTGTGAAAAATTGGTAGGGTGTAGAAGTAACCTTAGTAGAGGGAAAGGTTAGTCAGGTTTACAACATGGACATAACCAGTGAGTTTTAAAGTATGTTTTTAGTCTTTGTTTAAAGAGCGGCAAAGAAGAAAGTGTTGTTAGTTCATTTGGAAGGAGGTTCCAGTCTTTTCCCACTGTGTTAGAAAACAGGGAATCTCCAGCCAAGTTATTAGTTTTGGTTATACTAGCTAGAAGCTTGTTAGAGGAGTGCAGTGAGTTTAGGTTTTTATAAGGGATTATGAGATTGGACAGTATAGGAGTGCTATTAGGTTGATAAAATATCTTGTGGGTCATGGTTAGTTGGGAGATTTTCAGAAGGTTTTGAAGTTCAAGCCAGCCCAGCTGCTTTAGATTTAGACAGTGGTGAGTTTGAAAGGGGTTACCAGTGGCAAATCTGGAGATGCTGTTATAGGCATGCTGTAGTTTGACAAGGTTATTCTTTTTGAGGTTGGTGTATATGGGAGAGGCATAAAGAAGAGTAGAAATTAAATGGGAATGTGCAATTTTGGTTTTAGCTGTTGGAGTTAAGAAAGTTTTGATTCGATATAAGGAGCCAATTTTCCTGTTGACATTTCTAATGGTGTTATTTATGTGACTATCAAATGTAAGGTTGTTATCAATAGTAATTCCTAACAGTTTAGTTGTAGAGTCAGGGTGTATGATTGTGCTATTATTGGAAATGACAGAGAAATCAATTGGGGTAGACTTATTAGAGGGTGTAAAGAGAAGGAGCTTGTTTTTTTCGCATTAAGAAGGAGACAATGTTTTGTGAACCATGTTTCTACTGTGTTAAATACATTCTGAGTCAGGGAATGTAGTGCAGATGGTGAGGTTGCTGAGCAAATTAATGTTGAATCATCTGCATATTGAATGCAGGTGGCCTGTGGGATTGCTACATGCAGGTCGTTAATAAAAAGAGAAAAAAGAAGTGGGCCTAGAATGGAGCCCTGAGGGACTCCCAGTGTAACAGGTAGAAGGGATGATATATTATTTGCCCAGAGAACTGCTTGTTGTTTATTGGTTAGGTAGGACCTGAACCATTTAATAGCTAAAGAGTCAAGAGAGAAGGATTCAAGAATGTTGATCAGAAGTGCATGGTTAACCATGTCGAAAGCTTTGGAGAGGTCAATAAAGAGTGCAGATGAGAGGTTGTTGTTATTACGATTTCTATTTATAACATCTGCAAAGGATAACAGAGTGGTTGTGGTACTATGCGATGGCCTAAAACCATGCTGACATTTAGCTATTATGTTACTTTGTGTTAAATGGTTTAAAAGTTGATGATGAATGCATTTTTCCATGATTTTTGCTAAGGGTGATAAGAGTGCTATTGGTTGATAGTTTGAGTAGTCATTTGAGTTGCCACCTTTGTGAAGGGGAATGATATGGGAGATTTTCCAGATGTTTGGAATGTAACCTTCCTTAATGGTTCTGTTTATGAGGATGGATATAGGATAGGAAATTACTTTGGCTGCTTTTTGGAGGTATTCAGAAGGTAACTGGTCAGCAGAAGGGGTACAAGGCCTAAGTTTTTGGATGAGTTTGTAGATGAAAGTGGTAGATATTGGTTGAATAGAGAATACTGGTAGAGTACTAGGTATGGACGTGGCAAGGTTTAAGCTGTCTAGAGTAAGTTGGCTAGCTAGTGTTTGTATGGTTTCTGTAAAGAAGGAGTTGAAGGCATTGGCTGTTTGGTGGGGGGTGTTAGGGTCTGCCTGAAGCGGGATAGGTGTATGGGAGTGCCCTGGGGAAAGGAGTTTATATACACTAGACCAAAACTTCTGGGGGTTATTTTGGTAATTTTGCTGTATTTTACAGTAGTAGTTCTTTTTGTCTGTGAGTATTGCCTTTTTTGTAGTATTTCTCAGTTGCTTAAAAAGTTGTTGATCAGAAATATTTTTGTTAGCTCTCCACTTTGCCCAGATTTTATTTCTAAGTAAGATCTTTTGTTTGGTTTCATTAGTAAGCCAGGGGGCTGGTTTGGCTTTCATTCTAATGGTCCTTTTGGGTGCATGCCTGTCAATGATAGATAGGAAATTGGAGTTTAGTCAACAGCTTCCTGAAGTGGTAGAGTTTTTAGAGGGTTCCAGTTACAAGCACTTAGTTCATTTTGGAATAATGTTGGGTTGAAGTGTTTATTGGTACGTATGTTTCTATAGATGGGGGGATTAGAGATATCATTTTTATGCCTAAGGATATAGGTTAAAGTATGATCGCTAACATCATCTGGTAGAGTTCCTGTGTTGTAAGTTTGTTTTTGTCTATTTATAAGAATCCAGTCTAGGATGCTCTCTTTTTTATTTGGTTTGTTGATTCTGGTAGAGGTTATGATAGTTTGACTGAATCCATGAAGGTTGATATGGGAGGAGGGATTATCAGCTTTGACAGTTTTCCAATCAGTATTAAAATCACCAAGTATAATAGTTTCTTGGGGGTATGTAGAGGACACCCAGCTTAGGATGTTTTCTATGGTGCTAATATTATTACCAGGTGGAAGGTAGATGCAGATAATATATAAAGATTTGTTATGGTTTATTTGAAATTTAGTGACAAGTACTTCAGCTTTACTATCTTGTGGTGGGTCAAATGGTAAGGTGGAGATTTGAAGTCCCTCTTTGAATAAGACTGCAACTCCACCACCCTTACTTTTTATATGGTCTAGTCTTAGTATATTGTATCCTTGGGGAATGATTTCATTGTCTTTGGTCTTTGGCTTTAACCATGTTTCTGTTAGACAGAGGATGTCAAAGCTATGGGTATATAGAAGGGCATGAAGTTGGGTTACATTGTTATTAACACTTCGGATATTTAGATGTCCTATTAACCCAGCCCAAACTCCCGAACTCTTTGCTATCAGGGTAGGTGGATTTGTATGGCCAGGGTTGGGGTGTATATCACCATCTTTTAAGGTAGGCTTACAAAGTCTTGATGTGGGGTTATTAATAATGATTGTTAGATATTTCACTCTTGTTATAGTAGCTGTATGGTATTTAATGTGGGAGAGTCTATGGTATTTAGGTAGTAGGTAGCTGGAAGTTGAGGTAATGTTAAGTTTACTTTTAGGGAAGACAGAATTGTGAATTGTTGTCTGTTTATGGGAGTAGTTAAAGTGGTTATAGTATGTTTTTTCAAATGAAGTAAGTATGTAGGCATAGGTCAGGATAGTTGAAATTATGCTTAAGAGTACGGTTTTAGTAAATTTTGATTTTACAGTTAGAGTCATTTTTTGGAGATTTAATGTAAGAGGTTCTAGGAAATTGAGTAGAATGTAACAAGCAAGGGGAATAATGAAAGAGAACAGAGTAAAGGGGAAGGTGACAAAGATAGTGGTTAAGGAAGAAGGGTGTGGTGAGTTACTATAGAGACAGTTTATGGAGGTAGTGGAATAACAGGATGGGTGTGGAAGTATTAGTAAATTGATTGCTGAGTGTGATTTGTGGGATGAGGGAGGGGGTGTGGTAAGTGAGGTATAAGGTTAAGGGCACTGGGGTTGGGTGGGGATTGGGGGGTAGGGTAGGGGAGCAGAATGAGCCCGCAGGGCAAACGGAGCGGGTTACAGCTAGCTAGAGGCAATCAGTCATACAGTACAACTATGTTCTACAAGCTTAGGGAAGGTAAAAATATTTTCTAGAGTTGTGTAGTAAAAGGCAATAGAGTGGTATGCTTAAAGAAAGGATGTAAAAGGGGAAGGAAAGATAACAGATATAACTAAATAAAGGTAACTGGATTTCCAAGTGAAATAAGGAAGTGTAGGACAGGCGTATTAAAGATAGAAAATAAGGGTTTGGGTGTAGGTATAATAAGCACAGAGAAAGGTCCCTCTTTCCTATTCTTTCCAGAGGTTCAGTTATGATACTAACAGTACATAAAGGTTGGTGGTTTATCCTTCCGACTGTGGGGGGTAATTACTTCCAGTAAGGGTATTTGCAGGGTAGACAGAGGAAGGCTGCTCCACAGGGTTACAGAAGTTTGTCTGGCAGGTAAGAAGCAGCTTTACATGCTTAGAGTTCTGCTGCCCTCTAGTGGAGGAGGAAGGGAGTTACATTTCATCTACAGAGGAGGTAGAAAGAAGAAAACAGGTGAGAAAGTTGTTGAATGCCTGGGGTGGGTCCTCGGGTGTGCTGGCCCTTACAATAGGTTCTACTGTAACAATCACAAAGTTTAGTTTAATACCTATTGGAACAGTAGCTTATCTCATATAAGGCTAGAGAGCAGAGCCTTAAAAATATGTAGGGATTCTTATAGGGTAGGTCCTTCCGTTCTTGAAAGATCTTCTTCTGCCTTGTTTTGTTGGGGTAGGGCGGACAGCCTGTATCACAGACACAAGCCTAAAAGCTATTGGAGCAGTAGCTTATCTCTTATACTATAAAAGGCGAGCAGAGCCTTAAAAATATGTAGGGATTCTTATAGGGTAGGCCCTTCTGTTCCTGAAAGATTTTCTTCTGCCTTGTTATGTTGGGATAGGGTGGACAGCCTGTATCACAGGCACAAGCCTAAAAGGGATGTATATCATTACTTAGAGACTTCAGTCCTCCTCAGATCATCCTATTGATTTGCCAGGAATTCAAAAATTTTATGAGGTACAGAACAAAAATATGAACAGCTTAAAGGTACTATACTACACCCAATAATCTCAACTGCGAAGCGCAAACAACGCAACGTTCTGCGGTTTAAATTTTACGGATCCCTGCATTTTCCAGTAATACTTACAACAAATGAGAGAACTCTCACAACATATGACAGCTGATGGACCAATTTTACAAAGTAAAGGGTTACCAGCATTTTCTCTTACACCGTCCTTGCTCATCTAGTTTAATTTGGAGATCCCCTCCGTACCGCGTCATTCCTTCTCAAGCCTGTTTGTGTTTCCTGACACACTGTAACTGTTCGGATTCGGACGTGAGAACACATTTTCAGAGGTTGGAAAAGTGACGTATCTCTACTGACGTTAGAACACTACCCCGTTCAAGACGTCATCACGCTCCGCCCTCTTTGAATGACGTACAGTAACAACCACTGGTATGGAATGAGCTTCTTCATTCAGGAAACACTTGCTGACTGTTGTGACGGGGAGTGCATACAAAGATGGAGCAGCAGGAGTGCTTCAATGTTATGTTAGCTACCGACTCATACAAGGTAAGCAATATAGGGGTGAGCTGTAGGGTTCTTGTGCACGCTTTCACATCTCTTTGCTAGAGGCTGGACGATCTAGGCAGAGGAGAGAAAGGTTGTCTGTATCCTGTGGTCCTCAGCACCTCATGCTGACCCTCTGCCCTACACGGGCCCAGCCCCCCCCCCTCCCTCCCCATCCCTGTAAAAGGCAGTGTTGTCAGGTATTGCGCACAGCATGATGAAGAGAATAGAAGCTTTTATTTCTTCTATTGGATGATTGGGCCCAGAATGAGAGCCGTACAATAGAAAGGAGTTAACGTGCTACTCCTCTACTTAACGTACAAAAAGCTTGTGACAGCTTTCAGTGAAGGTCGGAAAACAAGTAAGGTTCTCATCTGCGTTGTCCAAGTTTGACAGTCTCTGGTACTGGTGGCTATACAATAAACATAAAAAGATGCTTTCACAAGACGTGAATTATGGTAACACTATGGATGCATTATTTCTTTTGCCGTGCAGTGAGTTCACGAAATGGATGCGGTCGATCTAAGAAAGGATGCAGGATTCGAACACCCTGAGTTTTAAAAGGCAACTTTGTTTTGTGCATTGGGTTGGCTGCGTAGTTAGAAACGTTTTGGGATACGTCTGTGCTGGTAAAGACCTAGAAACCCAAATCATAGCAGTGGGCATTGATTTCAAGCAATGTTCTGAAACCCTGAGATTGACGTGTCTGACCTTCAGTTTCGTATTAATGTAAAATGTTCTCCTTTCCTCTGAATGGCATGTGACGGCACCTATTGAAAGTGAAACTTAAGTTAGGTTTCAGTTACTGTAGAACTGGTGATAGACAGCCCCACCCCTTTAGGGCACGGTTCTCAGCTTCGTACCTCAAAATCTGACACACGGAGGTAGTAATCAGGGATATTGGTACTGTTTACGTAGTCAGCTGATCAACTAAAAAGATTTGCATCACTTCTATTACTGAGCTATGCAGTTTTACTTACTTAAATCATAACTGTACTGTTGCACTGTGCAACAGTACAGTTATGATTTAAGTAGCACACATTTAGCTACTTGCAAACGAGGGAAAATAAGAGAAGTTGAGAGGTGTGTTTCCCGTTTTACTGTATTTCTGAGTTATTATTTTACATGAATTGCGCCCTAAGGTGTTTCTAGGAAGTTACTTTGTGTCCATAACCCTGTTTTGATGCATAGTATCTAATCTCTATAAACCTGTGGTAAGCGAAGGCAACAATGATTTGTCCTTGGCGGGGTTTTTTTTACATTGAAGAAGTCTTTGTGGACATCGGTAGAAAAATAGATGCATTTCTTGTGCATGGCAGCAGTGCATTTTTGGGATTAAGTACTTTGGTGTTTTACAGGTAGATAGAAGCTTAACAGAAACCATAAGCTTCTATCAGTAGTTAACATGATGTTTGATAACATGACCTGTGTAGTGTTCAGTAGATGCTTCCAGGAATGTTTTGAAGTAGTAAAACTCAGTCCTACAGTAATGATACATTATTGTACAGTGTGCCATTTGAGACCAATGCATCCTTGCCAGATTTTCCACTGGTTAAACCCTATCCCACCCCTGCCAAATATTTTCCATGTTGTACCATATAGCATTATAACATTCGCCTGTGGAACAACCTGCCACACTGTAGGCTTCTATGGGAATACCACACTTTGCCAGATATCTTGATACCAATACAAATGTGTTGATTGCTTGTACATCATATATTCAGGTAATCAGGTGTCGTACTTTTTAAGGTTACTAAAATTGCTGACTGCTTTTTGATTATTATTTGTTTACCAAGGACTTGTAATTCTACTACATTATTAGTATACTGTAGTATTTTGCTTCTGAATATTTATTATACTGCCATTGGGCTCAGTCTGTTGCATGAATGGCTATGTTCTTGGACTGATTCACTATCTTGATTAACAGTAATAGAAATTAAATCATCTCTTCAACTTTTGATGTTTGTGTAATTTTGCAATTTCACAGCCACCGATCTGAATTTTTATATTTATGCAGAGTAATGTTTAAAATGTTTGATTGTTATTAATTGTAAATATGTGTTTTATGTGGAGGTTCTCTTCCCTGGCCTCTGCTGAAAATGGAATGTGTGCCAAGTTGGACTTTCTCGGTAAACAAAAGACAATAAATAATTTAATACTTTTTTATTTTTTACATAAGGAGTTGGGTTTCTTATCAGTAAGATAGTCTGACTTTGAACCATCTGGTGTATGAGTAACTCATTATGTTAGGGTGTGCACACATATTGCATAGAAACTGACTATGTGTGAGATGAAGAGGTAATAAAACCTGTCCTACTTGGACTTAATCAGTGGTGTTGTTATAAATGACCCAGTGGAAGTGATCTGTTGATGCAGCTTTCACTGTCTTTCACTTGACAGCTCATTATTTGGGGTTACCGTATTAGTTAGTGTGTGTGTCTCTTGCATCTTGACTAAGTGGCCTCAACGTATTAATTTGGAGTATGAAAAATTATTTTATTAAGACTAATTTAATATCTTTTTATTTGTGACTGAGTGGTGACTGCAAAGGCTGTATTACATTAGTACATTTGTGTACCTACTTACTGTAGAGATTAATGTTATAGGGCCTTGCATTCATTTATTTAGTTTAGTTTTATGTATTTGTTTTAGTTGTTTACTAGAGTAGGACACTGGTCAAACCTGACTGATTTTAGGCACAGCCTGGAAGGTAACAGTACAACAGATGTATAATGCACAGTAAATAGTAACAGAAGTGGCTTAAATTTACAAGGGTAAAGTAGACGGTAACAAAAGGAGTATAATAAGGAATGAATCTGAACTGCCAAAGAAATACTGTATGAAATGGATTAAATGATTGAAATTATATACAATAGATCAAACATGTTTGAAAATATAGTCTTAACCGTGTGTACAAGATTTTACAAACCACAATGGGAGAGAGTAATTGCAAATAACTGTCAGTGAACTAAGAGAAGTAATTAGTATTAGTTAAGTGGAGTAGCGAGATAGAAGAAAGATGTGGTATTAAATTTTGTATGTGTGTGAGTGTGTAGACGTGCACATGGGGAATACATTTTCGTGATTCATGATGAGTAGTAAAGCAATGCATCACAATTTGAGTTCTGTAATTCCTCAGGAAAAGGAAAAGCTATTTCACATATTGTACAAAGCAGAAGTTTATGTGTTGCATTTCTTTGTTTTTTGTCAAGGTAAATTAATGTTTCTCGTTGACTTCAGTAGGGTACTTCATATGCTTGAGCTTCTGTAGAATGTGCTTTTTTCTTTTCATTTTATTGACCAGGCTAGCCTTACTGGCATTGTCCATTTTCATAGAGGACCTGTAAGTGTAAAAAAAAAAAAATACATTAGTTTTTCAACCACTTAAAAATATATACATAAAAAGTTCAGAGAATTAGATGGTAAAATGGTTGTGAAAGTAATAAGCAGAGAAATGACATTTTTTGGGGGGAAAATAATTTGGTTGTTTTACTTGGATGTCTTCATGTTTGTGCTTGATAAATTAGTGTTAAATAGTTGTTAGTTTGCACATTTTTAGGTATAGAGTGCCTCATGGGTAGATTTCTGATGTAATCTTGAAGTACTTTTATTTATTAAGTTAGAGATACATTTTTAATAATTCATAATGTCTCTTAATTCTCACTGCAGCATTAAAACAAACAAAGATAAGGTTTGTTGGATTTACAGTTATGTGTTAATTGTTAGAATCCTGTCTGTTTTGCTGGTAAGACAGTTTTCTGATTGGCAAGTTGCAGTTTTTATTTTAAATGTTTGTGAACACATTTTGTTTATTGCAGTTGATTTAGGTTGGCAACCTTTTTTGGGGGAGAGGGTTCTGTTTTTATACCTTGCATATCCATGTTCATTATTTACTCTTGCTTTTATGTTACTTGTAGTTTGTAAGCCAGGGGTGGATTTCCATTTTTTTTTTTTACTTTTTCGCACTGTAGTGTGACTCTGGAGTTGGCCCTTCCCCATACCCCTAAGTAATGTATACCAAGCCATATGGCAAGAACAATGTTTTTTCATTTTGTACTATTAGATTTTTGTTTTAAGATTGAGGTGTGACTCATTGCAGAATGCCTCACCTGAGCATAGAACTGCCAACTTGAAATCCAGTTCTAATTGGACAAAATGTAAGCAGTAATAGGGTTGGTGTAAGCCAGGGGTGCATTTCCAGCATTTTTTTTTACTTTTCCCCACTGTAGTGTGACTCTGGAGTTGGTCCCTCCCCATACTCCTGAGCAATATATACCAAGTCATATGGCAAGAACATTTTTTTTTATGTTTTTCAAGTTGTGCTATTAGATTTTTGTTGTTTTAAGATTGAAATGTGACTCATTGCAGAGTGCCTCACCTGAGCATAGAAATATCAACTTGAAATCCAGTCCTAATTGGACAAAATTTAAGCAATAATAGGGTTGGTGTTGGTGCACACAAAGTCCTGTAAGAAAACAAAATCACCCAAGATCCTTCAAAGAAAAAGAAATTGCGATAAACTGTCACTTAAGCCATTTGTGCAGCTTCCATTCACAGCAAGTGTTCTCCATCTTGAAAACCTCATTTAGCAGGGATAAAATACTAAACCTTGAATTACCCCCACCAAAAAAAGCACAGAATTACCCCCAATACAAATAATAAACCAGCAGATATAAAAATAACTAAGTAACTAAATAAATAAACACACAATTCTAATACATTTCTTAATCCCCATAAAACTTAAAAGAAATATCAAAATCTGGGTTTTGATACAAATTAAACATGTTTTACTGTAATAGAAGCATTAAAACTTAGAATCAAATGATGTATTAATTTATGAAAAATTATAAAGGGCATACTGTAATGTACAAATATAATCTAACTAAATAAAGGCATAACAGCAGCAACCCCAGAAACACACAGCATAGACAACACCTACCAAGAAACATACATCTTAAGTGAAACACTGTCGCAGTTCAAAAATCAGTAAGGCAAACCTCCACACAATTCAGTATGTTAGTCATAGGTGACACCATAGTAATACACACAACACAGATGCACCACTCATCATACTATGCAGAGAGAGGGTCACGGTCATTTGTTTTTCAGGTGCCAAGGTTCACCACATCACATGAGCACTCAAGTTCCTGTACCACAAGTACCCATATGACATGGTCATTGTACATAGTGTGTAAGTGACTTGAGATGTACCTCCCTGAGCTATATTAAAAGAAACATGATGGAGCTCTCAGAATATGTGTCTGAGGTAGGGATGAACCTTTCTTTGAGTGGCATTCTGCAATCACAAAGAATGGTGCTGCAGTACAAACAAAGGATTATTCATTTCAGCAATTGGTTTGGTTTCTGGTGTCATTCAGATGGGTTAAAATTATATATCGCCCTAGGAGGCAATGGTAGACTGTCCCAACTCCTTTGCCAAGGATGGCCTGCATCTCTTCCTGCCAAAGTTTTCTTGAATTAGCTAAATAGTTGTCCACTCCCATAGTGCCTTTTTTGGTACTGTCAGTTTTCTAAATCCTCCAATATAAGTAAACAGACTCTAGATAACATTAAGGTGTTGCTGCTCAAAACTAAGTATCTTAACAGAACTCTGTACTCCCTAGAAGCGCTCCTTTCTCTAGAAAACATTGATATATGCATCACCAAAGAGACTTGGTTCAAGGACATATAAAGCCTTCTATCAGTGCATAGTTTCCTACTACATTAGGCAACAGCATTAAAAGAGGTGGTGTCTCCATGTTCTTTAAAAAAAAAAAAAAAAAAAAAAAGATAAGACAATGATGTGGAATTCCTCTATGTGTAACCTACTACTAACAAAACTCTTATTATGTCACAGCTAACTGTAGGGTCTCCTCTATGCTCCCTTTGGCCCATACCTCCTGCCTAACTGATATGGAGTCCCTATGTCTTAAGTCAGTCACCACTGTCTTAAGAGAGTTCAACTTCTCTCCATAAAGTGAGAGACTTGTACATCTTCAAACATATATGCTCAGAGATTTCTGTACTTCCAGCAGTACAACTTCCATATAGCAATTAGTCCACTCCCATTAGTCCACTCCCCGACCAGGGGTGATTAAAACTATGGGTTTGGTTCTTACCAGTATGGGTCAGCTTTGCTCCCCCACCAATCTTAATTTCCTTCATGGACAAATCATACCACAAGTGTAGCACATTCACCGTAAGACTGAAGCCTGAAGCATATTCAAATACCTTGGTATTCAGAGATTATGTGAAGGCTAATCTAATAAAACTGAGTGTTGACCTGGCTAAATTCAAAAGCTTCTTCCGTTTCAGTGACCCAAAGCTTATGTGGAATATTTCACCATCTCTTAACCCTTCTCCCCTCCAGTATTTTCAGATCATGTACCCACAAATACACACCCCCATCAAATCTTCCAAGAACAGGTTCTCAAGGTGCTGTCCAAGGCCAAGAACACTTCATCAATGGAGTCAGGTAACATACCAGGCTGCCTACTGGTCAGCCTGACACATGACTCCCCTCCAGAAGCTATTTAATATCAGCCTCAAGGTAGGCTTCATGTTTGGTGAATGGAGGACAACAATTCCCTTTTTACAAAAGTAGGTTACAATGGACCCAGGTAATTATAGACTCATAAGCTTGCCCAGTCTCATCTGTAAGGCTATGGAAAGGATCATTATGGAATTACTGTATACGGCTATTGTAATCTACAGATACTTCAACCCAACCAATTGGGTTTGTCAAGGACAACAGTTGCTACCTACTTAACCAGATTAATTACTTCTAAAAGTTACTGAAATACTAGATGAGGGCAAAAGAATGCACATCACACATCTAGACCTCACTATGGCATTCAAGACCATCCCACAATTTGGTATCGTAGATAACGTTTCCCAGTTAAAGTCACTCCTTAATGTATCTCTTTGGATAGTAAATTGTCTCACAAGTAGAACCTAAGAAGTTAGGGTGGGAGGCAAGGGTTGGTTCCTCCAAAAGACCTGTCACTAGGGGCACTCCAGGGTTTGGTTGTTGGGCTGCTACTCCTTCTCATTTACTTGTCAGAGGTCAAAGCTAATGTTAAGGAGTTTGTGGCTGATCAGATTTACTGATGACTGTAAACTTGGTGCCATCATAAACTCCTCAAAAATCACCATAATCTTCCAAGAGGGCATGTCCCAAACAAATAGCTGGTATCAAAGCCATGGACTGAAACTAAATGTCAGGAAGTGTATAATTGTATCTTTCAGGAAGCATAACTCCTATTGTAACTATTACAGTGACAAGAAACCTTCTGAAAATTGATACTGCATTTATGTTCCCAGATCCCTGTGTCGACAGTGAACTGTCCTATGATCAGCACTTGCAAGGAAATCCTTTTAAATTGCACAGCGTACATATATATGTGTTGCATCTAGATTCAGGGATGTAAGTGTTCCACTGTACTTAGTACTCATTAGGCTAGTCCCTGAGTATAATGGCTGTTTTAGTATGTACCTCTTCAAACACTGACTGCCAAAACTTTTTCACAAAAAAAATACTAATAATAATAATCAAGGGCCTAAATAGTATAAACTATGGAAAGCAGTTTTTGCCTTGTGTGTAGAGCTTCAACAGACCCTATTCTGCTAAACTTATTATACATTAGTAAGTCCAGTAGTATATTGTAAACATCTGCTCAAAGGATCTCTACCTCTTTTGCAAAATGAATGCAACATGCTTGAGGGATATGTCTGTACATAGTGTATGGAACCATCTTCCTCTCCACATAAAGCAAAGCACTTCTGTTATTCTCTACAAGAATAGATGGGCAACCACAAATTCTCCCCTGTCCCACATGGAAAAGGAAGACATGTAAATGTCACAACATGTCCTTGTTCAGTCTATCTCTAGGTTACTTGTATGCAAAATATAAGAGCTAAAGTTACCAAGGTAATGTAGGGCTAGGCTTCTTGAGATCCTCGCAGATCAATAGGCCAGTAAATTCCAAAGAACCTATTAAGAAAAAATATGGGACATTACCACTTGCATGCATGTATATTTCAGTTATTGTAATTGCCACCAAACTGATTCTCCTCGTGTAAACATTTCAAAGGCTGTGCTGCCTGGAAAACCTTGTATATACTTGTGAAGCATTATGATGTTGACTTTTCAAATTTCCTCACCTGCACTTATTTACACCTGGTGGTACTCTGTTAATGTTGTTGTGTCTTTCGGCTTTTCCCGGTTAGGGGTCGCCACAGCGGAACTCTGGACCGCTAATGATTGGCAGTTGATTTTTACGTGCTGAGTTGCCGGCCCTAACGCACAACCTTCAACGAAGGTACGCCCATTCACTCATGTCTCCACAGAAGAAGCTCTAGCTGAGAATCGAATGGGACGTCTTGCTGTGAGGCGACAACGCTACCACATCACCACCACCACGGACTGGTATTCTGTTAATGATATGTGAAAATTCCGGTTTGCTAATGGGCTGATCAGCAGTTGCTTACAGCACTCGCACACACATTTTAAATGAGTAAATATTTTTACCTTGAGCAAATGAAGCAGTCCTTTGCCTTTCTTTTTCAGTATGATTCAATTTCTCACATATAACATTAGAAAGAAGCAGCACATAAGATAAGCAAATTAAATAAATAATGCAAATAAAAAGCATATAGTAAGTGTTGTGCATGATTATTTTTGCTCGGAGTTAAAATAGACTTATCTTTGTTTATAGTGTATGTTAATTACAATACAATTGCTAGGTCTTGGCATAACAAAACATTACAGGCTCTATACTTTGCCCTTTTCTTTTCAATATTTTCCATACATAACCTTCACATTTCCTCCTTTCTCATAGTGCCAGGATCTTTGCAGCCATGTTTCAATGCTATTCTGATTGATAGTCTGGTTGATATGGGCACCCTGAGGCAGTGTAGCAACTGCCTTACGTATACAGACAACCCTGTAATGCTACCACCTAGGAACACAATATGTGAGAGATGCAATCACATTAAGAACCTAGAATCCTTGGTGCCTCGGTCAAAAGCCAGTACATCTGGCACTGAGAAAGTTGTCTGCACAAGCACTACAAACACCACACTTCTAACCCTGCCCACATCTGTACAACACACTCCTACATATACGGGTGTTCTCAACAAAAACATACCTAAACAAAAGAGACCTCCAAAGCAAAAACACACACTTACATCACAAACCACAGCACCAAGCATCACACATAGTGCACACACCTGTGTCTCAAAGCCTCTAAGGCCCAGCCAAAAACCCGACATACTAGTCATAAGAGACTCTATCGTGAGGCACACAGCTGTACCCATCACCAGGCTAGACAAGGAGAAAGTCACAGGAAGTTGTTTAAATGCTAGAATCTGCCATATCACGCACACAGTCAAGTTTCTTAACAACAGGTACTGTTATGACTCTGTCATAGTCCATATTGGTGTGAATAACTTGAGACGTACCTCTCTGGACTATATGAAGAGAGTCACGATTGAACATGTGTCCCAGCAGGTATGTCCCTAGCCTTAAGCGCATCCTACCATTACCCAGAATTATGCCTCAATACAAACAGAAAATGATTGATTTTAACAATTGGCTTAGTTTCTGGTGTCATTCCCAGGATATCGAGTACCTGACAGCCTGGGAGGAGATGATTAACAGATCACACACGATGCTTTGCCAGAGATGGCCTTCATCTGTCTCCCCTGGGCTTCAGGCTCATGGCAAAGGCTGTTCCCTCCCCCCATAGTGCCTTTTTAGGCAAAGTCATGAGCACAAAATTATTAACATGAAAAATTCTTTGAAAAGAAATTTAAAGGTCATGCTGCTAAATGCTAGGAGTCTAATCATGAAACTGCACTTATTGCAAGCATTCCTTGCCCTGGAGGATGCTCTGACATTCGTGCATTCACTGAAACCTGGTTCAAAGCTGTGGAGAGCACCCTAGCCTTACCAGGTTACTCATCCTACCATACTTTCAGACCACAAATGGAGTGCACCAAAGCCAAAGGAGGTGGAGTTTCAATATTTATCAAAGGCATGCACACCTCCAGGCTGGTCAAACAGTATTATGCACAGGAGACCCTTCAAGTGCAATTAACTGTTGACAAAACACCTTTTCAAATCATAGCTAGCTACAGACCCCCAACCATGAATCAGGACGCCCTCTCCACATATCTGGACTTGTATCCATCAAGATTCAACCCTATACCCTGATCCTGGGTGACTTTAACTACCCAACCGTAGAGTGGAAGACCTAATCTAGCCCAAACATGAACACCCAGAGATTCCTCAACTTCGTCAGTGCCAGTGCATTGGATCAGCTGGTCAACACCTCTACGAAAAGT
Source organism: Protopterus annectens (assembly GCF_019279795.1). NCBI lineage: Eukaryota > Metazoa > Chordata > Ceratodontiformes > Protopteridae > Protopterus > Protopterus annectens. Next base: position 1,181,864,582 of record NC_056745.1, read on the forward strand.
GAAAATATCATGGACTTAGTCCTAACCAATATGAGTTGCCACTGTAGCACCCCTACAAGTATCATCCTCCTTGGTAAGATCTGACCATAAAGCAATCACTTTTGAAGTCCCCATCTCCCCTGACCCCCCCCCCCATCAGGGTCAAACAAAAAAACTTTTCCAAAGCTGGCTACAATCTCCTCAGAGCAGGTGTAACCTGTTTGGTGGACTGCAGCAATATACAAACTCTATAATGAAAGGAAAAAAAAATTTCTGGCCAGGAACAGGTGCCAAACTGAAAGCAATCTCTCCTGTGTCTGAACAAAATAATGTCACTGGTGAAATCTTCTATGGCTAACTTCGAGTCCAAATTGGTCACATCACAAGGCCTTCTTCACATATGTCCTCAATCTCAAAGGTAATTCCCAAATCTGCTCTGAACTGGTGGTCAATAAGACCACATACAGGAATGCCATATATATAGCCAACCTGCTGGCAGACAGGTTCAGTGAAAACTTCACCCTCCTGCCCCCCCCCCCGGCCTCTTCACCAGATCACCAGGGAGCAGGTCTTTAATGCCCTCTCAAAGGCAAAAAGTACAGTCTCCATGGGACCCGATAACATCCCTTCCTACATGAACTCAGGCATGTGCTCTTAGCTCCATTAGACACCCAATTCAGCCAAAGACTGAGCACAGGCTTTGTCCCAGTTGAATGGAGGACAGCCACTGTCATCCCTCTACACAAAGGTGGAGTGTCCACTGACCAAGGCAATTATAGCCCCATCAGCCTAACTAGCCTGATCTGCAAGGCCATGGATCGCATTATCATGGACCTTATAAACAAAGACATTCACAACCTCCAAAGACTTGATCCCACACAGTTTGGTTTTGTCAAAGGAAGATCATGCCTGTTAAACTTGGTCGACTTCTTTGAAACAGTCACCAAAGCCATGGACGAGGGGAAGATGGTGTACATCGCCTACCTTGACCTAGTCAAAGCCTTCTACACTATTCCTCTCTCAGTCATAATAGATAAACTCTCCCAGTTACGCATCAACCCATATGTTACCGGGTGAGTAGCTAACTGGCTGGCTGATAGAACCCACTCTGTCAAAATGGGGGCTGCCACCTCTAGTAGTAGACCCATAATGAGCGGTTTACCCCAAGGATTGGTCTTGGGGCCTCTACTGTTTTGGAATATACTTTTCTGAGGTGCAAGCCAAAACCAGTGGTCTATGGCTGACTAAGTTTGCAGTTGACTGCAAGCTGGGCGCTGCCTTAAATTCCCCTAGTGATGTGAACATCCTCCAAGAGAGCCTTACCCAAACTAATGACTGCTGCCAGAAGCATGGCCTCAAACTGAATGCCAAGAAATGCATCATTATCCCCTTTGGGGAAAATGGCATCCCCACTAATTATCACATTAATAACAATGTACTAAGAATGCAATCAGTTGTGAGGGACTTGGGCACCCAGGTTGATATCAACCTGACTTTTAACCACCACTTTGCCTCCGTTGTACGGAAGGCTTTCTACATGGCCCACCTCATAAATAAGGGTATTTCATCCAAGAACAAGGAGTTCATAACATCCCTGTACTCCTCCCTTATCAAACCAGTTATCGAGTACAGTGCCTCTTTCGGCATGTACCTTGCCAAGCACATGCAGCAGCTGGAGAGACCACAGAAAATCCATGGTCTCAGACACCTATCCTATACAGATAAGCTAAAAGCCCTGTCCCTCTACTCAGTCTCATACAGACTACTCGGAGGTGCCCTGTGTCTAGCATTATAAGGCTATCTCAAACCCAGCCTTGATGGAGTTACTGCGTATCCATCACACTCCAGTTGGGCAGCCTGCATGCAGGGCCTTAACCTGGTATGTTGCATTAATAGGACTTGTTGGCAGGATAGGTTTGTGTCCCAAAGACTCCCCCATCTGTGGAATAGACTCCCTCTCCATGGCAACAGAGTACCTCTCCATCCCTCTTTAAGGGGAACCTGGACTACTGGATGGGAAACAGAAAATACACCCCTGCGATCCCACCTGTGTCCTTGCTGGACAGGGGAAACAGGTGCTGACTTTGAGGAAACATAGGCCAAATTCTTGACTAGGCTTATAAGGGCCTCCAGGCCAATAGCTTAGCATCATCCTATGAACCTATTGTTATTTTATTTACTGAACTTATGTCACTTATTATTCCTTGTCATGATGTGCCTTCTTGATTTGGATGGTTACAGCTGTTGTCACTCTTGCTTTCGTTTTTTTACTAGGTACTGTAGCTATAAGAGTCTCTGCCTAAACCTTCCAGTCAGTACTGTGTGCTACTGACATTTTTCTATGTCTCCGTTTGTTTTTTTGGAGCTTTCCTCACTAGGACTCCACTGAAAATGGGCATTATCATCACTGGACTTCCCAGTTCACAAAGCATAAATACAATAAAATAAATTATTTAGCAACTGGGTACAAGTAGTAGGCATCAAAATGCGTATTTTCAGAATTAGTCTTGTGAGCAAGGAGTCTGCATTAAAATATGTGAATGAATTAATATTAATAGCTACCACTAGGTACGTGGCAGAAAAGTTTTTTGGCTTTTTTATGTACCTGCAGAGAATAATTCTTTGTACCTCTATATGTTGATTATATTATTATTTTATAAATATATATAATATATATAATTTTTTTTTATTATTTATTTTTTTTTTAGATTGTACACTAATTTAACTATCAAAGCAGTTGCACCAAAAACATTAAACTCAAGCTTCCTTGTCGTCACCGGGTATTTAAGGCAAAGTGATTTCGGTCTACATTAAACAATACATTATAACTTAAGCGTGTCTATAAGTGAAAATGGAAGTATGGTAGCAGAAAGGTTACAAAACCAATAATGAATATCTATACCATGGAACATTCTCAAAAATGTCACCCCCCTCCCAATGAAGAAAAACTAATAAAGAAGGATGAGAACTGTGCAGTGAAATTACAACAGAATTTTTTCTCAAGATGAGAAAATGCTGTTTAAAACACATTTCTAGGCATGATGATTGGACGTAAAGATGTAATCTTTTAGAAGTGGGTTTAGAGAACATTTGGACTCCAAACAAAAAATTGTATCTGGTTTCTCTGTTGTAGTAATACCACTTTTTCACTCGGTGATTCTTCTTCTTATTATTATTATTTTAACTTGTAATTCAAAATTACCTTACAAGGACTGACATACTGACATAATTCTTGTTTTAGCATAGTAAGGATGTAAAAACACCTGTTGGCCCTTAATTTGCATATAGTAAAATATATTTAAATTGTCACTGTCCTAATTGTCCTCATTGTTGATCCCCTTTCCTCGTTTTTACTTTGGGTCAGGGTGTCTTGTCCACAGTTATGCCAGATTACTGTAGGCCTTCCCTTAAGCTGTCTGTCTATCTCTTGGTTGAATGTCCTCGTCAACTCTGCTTTACCAAATTCTTTTCTTTTTTTTTTTTTTTGTACATGTGACTGAACCATTGTAATCTATTTTGGGTCTTCTTTGCCATTTGGGGTACTTTGGATTCTGCTCTGATGTCCTCATTTCTTCATCTGTCCAAGAGTGTGTATCTTACTGCTCATCTTGGGCACTTATAAATCACCCAAGATTCCTCTGCTGCTCTGCCTGTATTGCCCCAATTTCTGTGCCATACAAAAGCACTTGTCACACCAGTGTTTTGTACAGCTTACTTTTCAACTTTGGCATTCTTCTATATATGCTGCCCCTGACAATTTGGGCCAGTTGACTGCAGCACCTGTGATTCTAGCTTTGATTTTTGTTTTCTTTTTTCCCTTTTAAGCCATGCCTTCCTGATACTTGACGCTGTTAACCTCTTCAACTATTTTTCTGTTTGGGCTTCATTTTTGGCTTTTTTCCCCATTTACTGCCAGAGTCACTGTCTTGTCTATACTCTTGTTTTACTCCATCTTCGTTTAATTTTGCATTCTAAACCCCTAGAATTTGCTGAATATCCTGTTCAGAGTCTGCTTATAATGCTACATCCTCCGCATAACCTTGGTTGATCTTACTTCACTGACTTTTTTTGCTGATGCAGTCCACCAGTCAGGACAAGAGTGGGCTCAGAGTTGAGCTCTGATGAACACTCATTCGCACTGGAAACTCTGCTGTCGGGTCTGAATGATGTTTGTACTTGTGTCATTGTGTACTTGTACATAGCCTGTACTAATTCTCCCAGTGTTTGTGGGCCTTCAGACCAACAGCTTTCTTGGTACCTTGCAAACTTTGGATCAGTTGTACCACATCCTGTTCTGAATACAAACTGTTTATTTCTTGCCTCACTTTCTGTTGTTCTACATATTTATTTATTTATCAATCACATTCTCTAATACTTTCATGCACAGTAACAGGAGATAGATACTTCTGTGCTGTCCACATTTCTGTATATTACCATTGTTGTACACTGACACTAGAATGCTCATCTTATTCTCCACTCTTCTTTGATATGCATCTCTCTCTGTCTCTCTCTCTCTGTCCCTTGCCGCTACAAGTACCCTCATGAGCCATGTCTCTGTTACTGTACCCAACAAGTCTATTATATCTGTTGTAACCTCTTCTGAGCCTGCCATTTCCCTGATTTCTTCTTAGTTAATGCAGATTTTTAATTCTTTGTGGGTGGGTTCTCTTTCCTCTTAACGTCAATAGTTTGTCACACGTCACTGAAGAACAATAGATCAGAGTGTCATTTCAGTATTAAATAAGTGTGCCACAGTTACCGTCAGGTCCTACACACATTTTCCCCACCTTAATAAGTAAGTGTATAAAAACTCTGCACTCTAATAAAAGTATTAGTTACCCTGGAAAATGTAGCTATATGTATCATCACAGACACCTGGTTCATGACAAGACAGTAACTGTGGCCCACAAACACTGGGAGAATTACTACATGGCAAAATTATTGACTTCAACAATTGGCTAAGCTTCTGGTGTCATTCTAAGAGGATCCAATATCTGTCTGCCTGGAATGACATGGTCGACAGACCACGATGCTTTGCCAGAGATAGCCTGCACCTATCACCTTGGGATTCCGGATACTGGCTAAGGCTCTTGCTGGCCCTATAGTACCTTTTTTAGGCAAGGTTCAAATGACAAATTCACCACTGTAACGGGAACAGGCAATCAAAAAATGAGGGTAATGCTACTCAATGCTAGAAGTCTAAAATCTCAAAATGCACTCCCTTGAGGCTTTCCTTAAAATGGAGAACATCGATATCTGTGCAGTGGCTGAGACCTGGTTCAAGGCTCCAGAGGGCACCCCCTGCATTACCAGGCTATAACTCCTACCACACTTTTCGGCCAACTAGCCTGGAGGTGTGGATATCCTTAATGAATATGGACCGGAACACCAAAGGTGGAGGTGTGTCCATATTCATTAAGGATATCCACACCTCCAGGCTAGTTGCTCAGCATAATGCATCCGAGGTTATCCAAGTGCAACTAACTCTGGGCACAACTGCAATCCAAATTGTAGCTTGCTACAGATCCCCCACCATGCCCCAGGATTCCCACTCCTCCTTTCTTGATATACTGGAAAATATTAGGGTTCAACCAAACACCCTAATGGGTGATTTCAGCTAACCCACCATTAACTGGGAAAACCACTCGTGTACCAACTCCTTCACTCAACGCTTTCTGAAATTAATAATTTCCAATGCCCTGGATCAACTTTATCCACACCCCCACAAGGGGCAACAATATCCTAGACTTAGTCATTACCAACATGAGTGACTGGTGTTCCATACCTGAAGTCAACTCCTCGTTGGTCAGATCCGACCATAAGCTAATCACCTTAGATATCCACATCCCACCCCCACCTGCCATTAAGTAAATCACGGTAAAAAAATTTCTCCATAGCCAACTTCATGCTTCTTAAGACAGAAGTGGTGAACTTCATGACACCCATGCAGATGGGCAATACAGTTTCAACTGCTGAATCCTACACAGATGCACTCTGTAAGCACTTGCACGAGTGCATAGATCATGCTATCCCAAACAGAACCAAGACGCTATCCTCCAAACAAAATAAAGCCAATCTGGTGTTCCCTTGCCATAAACAAACTCTACAACAGAAGGAAGAAACTGTTGCAAAAGAGACTAAAATCCCATGAGTAGAGGAGTTCCCTGGTCAGCCTCAGTAAGAAGCTGAGATCCCTTATAAGATCCTCCAAAGCTAGCTACGAAAACAAAATCGCCACTGATTCTAGGGATAACCATAAAGCATTCTATAGCTATGTCAAGAATCTTGATGGCAACACCCAGATCTCCTCTGAGTTACAGCACAATGACACGAAAATTACTGAACCAACTGGTATTGCCAGCATCCTGGCAGATAGGTTCAGTGCTAACTTTACCGCCCCTCTCACCCCTAAAAGGCCCATATCTCTAGAGAAAGAATGCAGAGTCCCTGTAATCACAACTATGTAGGTAAAAGCTGCACTCTCTAAAGCCAAAAACACATCATCCATGGGACCGGACAGCATCCCAGGCTGCGTTTTACATGAACTTCAGAACAAACTGCCTCCCCACCTAAGCACCATGTTCAATAATAGTCTTACATCAGGCTTTGTGCCCACTGAATGGCGCACAGCAACAGTTATCTCACTCCACAACGGGGGAGCCACCACTGATCCCGGGAACTATTGTCCTATTAGCCTGGTCTGTAAGACCATGGAAAGTATAGGTTCATAGGTAGGTACGAGGCTATCTGCCCGGACGCATTTATAAGCCTATCCAGATTGTGTAGGCTTTCACCGCCCCCTTAGATTAGTTCCCTGTGCCTCTGTCCATAAAAGCCACTGAAGTGATCCCCGGGATAAACTTTCTGTTTCCCATCCACTCGTCAAGGTTTCTCTTGAAGAGTGTTAACGAGGAGCTCTGCCTAATGTAGATTGGAATCTTATTCAAAAGCATGGGAAATCTCTGGGACAGGAATCTATCCCACCAGCACGTCCTATTTATAGTTGTTGTGGTGAGGTTTAGATCCCTAAAGCATGTGGCTCTATGGGGATATGTGTCATGGGTACAGAGTTTTTACCAAAGGGGATGACAATGCACTTTTTGGCATCAGCATGGAACGCATAAACAAAGACATTAGTAACTTCCAAACTCTGGACCCCAGTTCGGGTTTGTGAAAGGTAGATCATGCCTCCTGAACCTGATCGACTTCTTTGAGGCAGTCACCAAAGCTGTAAACGAGGGTAAGGTGGTTCACACAGCCTATCGTGACCTTGCTAAGGCTTTCGACACCATCCCCATTCTGGAATTATAGCTAAACTCACTAAACTAGGTATAAATCCCTATGTCACAAGATGGGTTCCCAGTTGGCTCACTGACAGAACTTGCACTGTAAGAGTTGCAGACTCCAAATCTCAGTTCAAACCAGTGACAAGTGGAGTACCACAGGGTTCAGTCCTGGGACCTCTCCTGTTTGGTATCTACTTCTCTGAAGTACAGGCTAACACAGAAGGCCTTTGGCTTACGAAGTTCGTAGATGACTGCAAACTAGGAGCCATAGTTGAGTCCCCAAATGATGTGGACATCCTACAGAAGGGCCTCACTGAGACAGATGCCTAGTGTTAGAGCCATGGCCAATGCCTAAAAGTGCATTGTCATCCCCTTTGGTAAAAACTATGTACCTATGAACTACCACATAGGTGGCAGTCTACTTAACCACCGAATGTGACCCAGGTGGACAGTAGTCTCTCCTTTGATAATCACATTGCCATAGTAGTCAGGAAATCCTTCTATGTGACACACCTCATCACAAAAGGGTTCTCATCTAGGAAAAAAGAGGTCATTGTTCCCCTCTACTCGACACGCATTAGACCCATTATTAGAGTGCAATGCCCCTTTTGGAATGTACCTCACAAGACATCTGCAGCAGCTGGAAAGGCCACAGAACTACCTCAGAGGATTACTGGCCTCAAACAGATGCCCTACACTGACCGTCTCAAAAAACTTCAGCTTTACTCCGTAGCATATCGCCTACTCCGAGGTAATCTCTGCCTATCATATAAAGCTATGCCAAACTCAGAGCTGTTGGACATGCTACACCTAAAGAAATCCCAATCCCTCCAAGCTACATGCTCTAGGGACCCAAACCCTGTCACCACAATAAACAGGATATGCTGGAGGGATAGATTCCTGTCCCAGAGACTTCCCATACTCTGGAACAAGCTACCCATTTATGTCAAGCAAAGTTCCTCATTAGCACTCTTCAAGAAAAATCTTGATAACTGGATGGGAAATAGGAAATACACCTTGGGGATCACTTCTGAGGCTCTGCTCGACAGGGACACAGGAAAATAACCTTTCTTGGGTGGCGTAAGCCAGGGAACCTTGTTGGCTAGGCTTACTTAGGCCCTTGGGCCACTAGCCTAGTACCTACCTATGAACCTAAGACCGGTGAAAGTACTCCATCAATGGAGGACCTCAGTCCCTGTCACTCGTACAGGTGTACTGCATAGAGGCAGGCAGTAAAGGTGGAGGTGTCTCTCTCTAGTCTATCTCTTAATAAACAAGAAACATCTTTATTGAATTATTATTTATGACATAGGGAGTCCTACATTTATGTAAATAAAACAAACCATAAGTCTGCCAACTCAGTACACTCCCAAAAATATGTTCCCAGTTACCTCTTTCTTTCCTCTCACACCTCCAACATTTGCAATGTACCTGAGGAAGAATTCTTTGGAGCCTGCTGGAAGTATAACGATACCTATGCAAATACTGCCAAGCAAAGATCCTCTTCTAGACTTTTGTTGCATATTTAGGAGTCCTACACATATCCTTCACTGTTTAGGAAGCGATATTGGAAAACCAATTCACAATCTTTTTTAACTTCCTTTGATTGCTGTAGTTATCATGCAATATTTTATATACTGTACTAATTATTCCTTTAACAGCAGCTTCTGTTCTAGAGTATGCTAGTAACTCTACCAGTGCTGATCTCTCCCTTTGAATCCCTTGCCTATCAATTCTTGATAAGAAAGGCAATCTGTAGTGTGCAATCCAAATTAATTCTTGCTTCTTCCCATTCAATTACATTTACCCCTCTAATTATTTACTGCCAATATCTTGGTTCCTTTGGCAGTTTTCTCCAGTAAATTCCAGCCCCCTCTTGCTTGTTCTCTGTACTCCTTATTGCAGTATTCCCTTTTGTCAAAATCTCCTTTCTCCATTCCCATGTTGTCTTAGGTCTTAGAATATTTTCTGCTACTTTAAGAATATAATGTTCTGTATGTGTTATTATTCTCCTTAAGGATCTGTAGCCAACATTGCAGTCTGTCCATATTTCCTGTGCTTCCCCCTGTATCATCATAATTCCTTTCCACTTTGAATTTTAGCTTTCTGCTTTTGCCTTGTATAGGAGCCTAAACTGTGTAGTTCTGAAGTACCCCTTCAAATCAGGTATTTCCAAACCACTTTTTTTTTTTAGAAGGATCAGCTTATCACACTTGACTCTTTCCCTATACCCCTCTCAGATAAAATCCTTCAACTCTTATTAATTGCTGTTCATAACTTCTCTTCTGGTTGGTAAAAATGTGCCTGACCTGTGTATAAAACTGAAGGGACTAAAAATTTAATTGCTTGTAGCTTGCTGTCAGTCCCCTTAAAACAGAGCTTCCAGTTTCTCGGTTCTTGTATTATCTTTTGTTTAGTCTCTTCTCACATATCCTTTGTTGCCATAACAGAATACTTTTTACCCCATACTCTTAAGTGCTTCATTTTATCATGTACCCATAAATATGGGTATTGCTGAACCAATTCATGTGCGAGTACATAGTTTACAGCTATTGCCTTTGTTTTTTCTTCATTAAAATGCCCTACAACATGACTTTACAGCCATGTGTGTGTAGATGAAACATAACCAGTTCTCACAATGTCACTGAAACAGATACAGTGCTCTTCAGAACACAACATAAATTACAGTCGGGGCCAGTTTTATTGACCAGAAAATGCATGTTGATTAAAAAAATGTTTTAGTGAATTGAAAAACAACAAAGAAAAACTTCCTGAATAAGGTATACTGGCATATGTATTGACATAAGCGTAAACGGCACCTGCAGTTTTGACCTCTGTTTGCACCCGGTGTAGTACTCTCCATTATTGATGCAAGTTGGTTAACTTAAATGCATTGGTGAAAGCATAAGTCAAACAAACATATGCTGACCTGTTGTTGGCTGCCTGAGTAACTGAGAAAGATCTTTGAAGTAGATTACAGTTCATCCTAGGGCATGTTGATTAGTTTCCTGAAACAAGTTGGGAGAGCTATCAGGGGAACCTTTTTTTATCATATTACCTAGTGGAGAAGGGGGTAAAGTAAGAAAATCAGATGCAGCACTAGAAAATTCCGGCTCATGGCCAGAATTTGACATGCTTAAACAAACAAAATTGAGAATCAGAATCACAAGTCACAGGAGGAACTGTCTGTGCACTAGATAAATCTGCTAAACATGGTATTCCTCACACAAATTTGGTACTGTGGTGCACTGGAGAGAAGGAAAGTTAGCCTAGTACTAATCTATGAACCAATACTGAAGAAGCGTTACATAGAGTAATAGGACAATTCACATTAGACTGATCAAGGAATACAAAATCCAGGTCAATGTCATCATCCATCTCACATCTGAAGCTGTTAATTTATGCTTCTAAATCTTTGGTGTAATTACAGTGTTCAGCATTATCTTTCTGATCCTTCTAATGAGGTGTACTTGATCAGATAAAGAAGGCAGTAATGTTTAGATGTCATAAGGTGATTGATTTCAGACAGGCTTGTTTCTTCAACATGTGGATAAAAAGTCTACAAAATTGTTTCATATAAACAGCCTAGAACTGGTTTACTGGTTCTGCTATGCACTGAGCCATGCGCTGATGGTTTAATAGAAGCATGTTGAATTACTTTAATTGGTGGGGGATCTTACTTGTGATTTTTCAAAATTCCGAACGTGTATGTCTGCAAAGGCACCTTTCATATGGAGCCTGTGTTATTACTTGAGCGTGAAAATGACACTCCTATGGAGCCTTTCAGGAATCTTCCTATATTTGTAATATCCTTTTATTTGTTTTCTGTTTTGTAATTTTCAGTTTCTTACTGGGAATGGTTTGGGTTTGAAATAGTGGCTCTGCACCTAACTGCTGCACATGCGTGTGACTTTGTGCATTCACTGTGCAAAGTACAAGGAAGTCAAACAGTTCAATACTTACCCATACATCAGTGCATGCCAGTGACTTATGACAGTACAAAGCAGAGTGAGATAATTCAGTATGTGTTGAAATGCAACTACCTGTAACTTCAACAAATGGAAGACTACAAAGTGACATTTCATTAAGCATCACACTGCAGTTGAAGTAATTATTATTAGCATTAATGGCATCTAAATGTAATCTGCTTTTTTATTCAACTTTAAACAGGTTGTAAGCACATGCACATAATTTCCCCTCACTAAATAAGGTCTTGACACACAAACGCACATGTGCGGAGGTATCCCCAAGTAACTTACCCAAACCTCGGAGGCCTCCTGTATGCTGCCTTCAAACCATATGTAAACAAAATACAGTCGACACCATCCACTACACACAAAAATACACATCAGTGTCTCCACAAGCAAGCTCCTAAAGCAAAGCACAACACAGTCAAACATCTTGGTTAAAGGACACTCCATCATGAGACGCATGGACTGCTCCCACACCAGGTTGAATAAAGAAGGGGTTGTAGTCAGTCACCCACATGGACTATGACTATGTACCTCCCTGGACTATATGAAGAGGGATACATGATCGATCTCTCTGAATACGTGTCACAGGCTGGTATGAGCCTCTCATTGAGCAACATTCTACCCTCCCCAAGAATGATACCACAGTACAAACAGAAAGTGATTGACTTAGCTACTGGTGTTCTACTGGTGTCATTGCAAGGGGATGCAGTATTCAACAGCCTGGGAAAAGATGACCAACAGACCACATTACCTTGTCAGAGGTGGTCGCACCTGTCACCACTAGGCTTTTTAATACTGGCCGAGGCATTAGACAGTCATAGTACCTTTCTTAGGCAGTGCCAAACCAGTAGACCTGCCAAGAGAAAACATTCTTCTAGTGCCAAGTAGAAGGTACTGCTGCTCAATGCTAGGAGTCTTAACAAGAAACTGCACTACCGGAAATCTCCTGACCCTGGACAATGCTGACATCTCTACAGTTACAGAGATGTGATGCATAGAACACATTTACACCACCCTCTAAAAAGGAAAAAAAAAACAAAAACAGGAGATATTTTCTTTTACATAAAAAAAAAAATATATATATATATCTGTAAATTAGTCAAGTAGGATGTCTGACTTGATCTACTCCTTGCCCAGCTGACCATAGGCAAAATTCACCACTATTTCATCGCTAGCTACAGGGCCCCTGTCATGAACCATGAAAACCACTCCGCATACCTGAAGTTACTAGAATCTCTTACCATTCAGCCCAATACACTACTCATGGGAGATTTTAACTACTTCTCCATAAATTGAAAAACATTTCTGACCACTAACTTGTGGGCTTGGAGATAACTAGACTTTGTCAATGCAAATGCTGTGGAATAGCTGGTTTGCACTACCAGTAAGGGTTCAAATATCCTTGGCGTAGTACTCAAAAAAACATGGGGGAGTGTTGCAACCTCCAGTCTTGTGTCCTTATTGTTAAGATCATATCATAAATCAGTTTTCTTTGAAGTAAATGTAACAATAGTACCCCCATCAAACCTTAAAACCCTAAAGAATTTTTCCAAGGTAAATTGCCTCCTATTAAGTGATAGCATAATGAATGTTAAAGCTTCTCATAACCCTCAAGTCATGGAGGACTATACCGAAGTATACACGAATGCCCTGTACAACCACTTAAACAACTGCACAGAAACAGCTGCACAGAAACAGCAGTACCTGACCAAACTAAACCCAGGTTTAGCCAGAAAAACAAGCCACCCTGGCGGACCCCTTGCATGAATAGACTATACAACAGAAGGAATAAATCCCTGTCTAGAAGTAAGTGGGAGGGAGCAGGTAAATCAGGGAACTAGTCAGTTCTTCAGAAAGCTAAATATGAGACTAAAATAGCCTCCCAAGCAAAGGATAACTACAAAGCATTTTTTAATTATATCCGAAATCTTAACTGAAATGTCAACTATATGCTGAGTTTGCTGTAGATGGTACTTATTATACTTAGCCAGAAGAAATAACAAACCTGCTGGCTGATAGCTCAGATTTCTCCCCCTCATCACCTCTGATCATTCCCCATAAAATACCCCCTACGATTCCTTTGCTTATTATTACAAAAGAACAGGTCATCTCTAAAGCTAGAAACACTGCATCAGTGAGCCTTGATGCAATCCCAGGGTGCCTGTTAAATAGCTTGAAACATGACCTAGCAGGCCCACTCAGATCTCGATTTAACCACATTCTCCAGACAGGCTTTGTCCCAGCAGAGTGGAGGACAGCAACAGTCATGCCTCTGCCCGGGGGGGGGGCATTGGCTGACCCAGGAAACTATTGACCCATAAGTCTGACTATCCTCGTATGCAAGACTGTGGAAAGGGGTAATCCTGGACCTGGTTAACAATGACATAGGAAATCTTCAGACTCTAGACCCAACCCAGTTCAACTTGGTCAAGGCTAGGTCCTGCCGGATCAGTCAGGTGGCCTTCTTTGAGAAGGTCACCAAGGCAATGGATGAGGGTAAGGTGGTGCATACCACCTATCCTGACCAGGGCAAGGAATTTGACATGCATAAACAAAGTGAACTGAAAATAACCTGTTAATTCAAGGTATTGAAGACTAAACTGGTTTAAAAAAGGGAGAAAAAGCAAAAGAGGGCATTCCATCTCGCAGTGATGTGTGTGTTGACATCATAAAATGGGCAGGAGAGTGGGTGGGGTGGTTAGAGAAATTGGCAGAGAGAGAGGTGGGTTTGTGGTTAATGCAACAAGTGTGGATTTGGTCTGTTTTTTTGCCACACATGTTTTTTCTAGCTCTGCTGTTCACAAGTGATCCTTCGACAGAGGTGTTGTCATTACATCTGTAAGCCCTCCCACGTAGATAACTTGAAAAGTTAAATCAACTTGATTTATATTTATACATCCAGGACTAGCTCTTTCTCTGTTCCTGTCCCTTCAGTTATGGATTACTTGCCAGTAGTATTTGTACCAGTCTGAGTAGTTTCTCCTAAATGTGCATTTAGCAGATGCTTCTAATTTCCTGTTAGATCCTTCCTCTCTTGTTTCTGACAGATTGGGCTGGATGTTCAAAGGTACTTTTTAAAAATGTAGTAGGGTAAAAACAATTGACGGGATTCAAGATTGTTTTATTTAAATTTGTTTACCATGGTAGAACACTGAACGAGGAATGACCAATTCATAGGATCATGGATCATAGGAAGTTACTAGGCTAATGGCCCTAGGACCCTTATATGCCTAGGCATGTTCTACCCTTATCTCCACGATCAGCACCTATTGTCCCTGTCCAAGAGGGAACACTGTTGGAAATCCGGTGGTGAATTTACAGTTACCCATCCAATCTTCCAGATTGCGTTTGAAGAGGGCCAATGAGGTGCTCTGCTTTACATGAAGGGGAGTCTGTTACAAAGGTGTGGTAACCTCTGCGAGACAAATCTGTCCCTCCGGCAGGTTCTGTTAATGTCGCATACCAGGTTAAGGTCTTTAGAGCGAGTAACCTGTGTACCATTTGACTTGCAGAGATGCAGCATTTCCAATAAAACAGGGTCAGAGATTGCCTTTTATGTAAGGCAGAGATCGCCTCTGAGTAGTCTGTGTGAAATAGAGTAAAGTGATTTCAGATGATCCACATAGGACAGATGCTGAAAACCTTGAATTTGATCACATAGGACAGATGCTGAAGACCTTGAATTTTCCTTGTGAGGAACCTTTGTGGTTTTTCCAATTGCTGCAGGTGCTTTGAAAGGTACATACCAAAAGGGACGTTGTACTCCATTATTAGCCTGAGGAAAGAGTACAGGGAGGTTATAACTTCTTATTTTTTCTGGAGGCAATGCCCGTACTTATGAGATGAGCAACATAGAATGCCTTTCTTACCACTGTGGAGACATGGCGGTCAAAGGTAAGGCTGTTGTCAACCTGTGTGCCCAGGTCTCTCACCACTGAGTGCATACTTAATGTATTGATGTGGTAGTTAGCAGGAACATCGCCTTTACCGAAATGGATGATAATAAATTTCTTTGCATTGAGTTTAAGGCCATAATAAATTTTTTTGCATTGAGGTTTAAGGCCATGACTTTGACACCGATCATTTGTTTGTGTAAGACCCTCTTGTAGGATGTTGACATCATTTGGAGATTCTGTGACTGCTCCCAGTTTGCAATCATAAAGCAAACTTTGTTATCCACAGACCTTTAGTTTTTGCTTGTACTTAGGACATATATTCCATACAGTAGAGGTTCCAGGACTGATCCCTGTGGAACACCACCAGTTACAGGTCTGCTGTTGGAGGCAGATTCCCTTATTTTGGCTATATGGGTTCTATGAGTGAGCCAGGTAGCGACCAATCTAACAATATAAGGGTTGATAGCTGGCTAGGTGAGTTTGTCAATGATGTCTGAAGGGGGATAGTGTCAAATGCCTTGGCTAAGTCTAGGTAGGCTGTATGCACAGAATTCTTGTTGGAGCTCATGTAAGATGCAGCCTGGGATATTATCAGGTCCCATAGATGCTGTGTTTTTGGCCTTAGAGAAGGCATTTATGACCTGCTGTTTAGAGAGACAAGGTAGGGATGTCATGGGGTCCATGTGGCAGGGACATGGGAGTGAAGTTTTCTTAGAACCTGTCTGCCTCTGTGTCCACATGCTCAGTATATGTGGTATCATTAACTACCAGTTCAGCATAAATCTGGGCCTTTCCTTTTAAGTTACAGATGTAACTAAATGACGCCTTATAGTTGTATTTAGTTGAGGAAGCTAATTTGGGTTCATAGTTTGCTTTGGAGGACTTCACAAGAAGTCTTATTCACTTATTTAAGCTGAGGAGGGAGTGGTTCCGGATTAGGGCTCACTCCCTCTTACTCTTTGGTAGCAATTTCTGTCTCTTATTGCAAAGCCTATTAATGGCAGTTGTTTACCAGGCAGGTTTGCTCTTCCTTGAGGAGCTTGTTGTGGTCCTATCAGGTACGGCCAAGTCGATACAGTTATACAGGTGTTTGTATAAAGAATTGTTGTAGAGATCTGCGTAGTTGCCAGTTCCATCTGAGGGGGCGGTGCATTGACGCTATTTATACTGTCCTGTAAGAGGTTATAATCTGCTTTGGAGAAGTTTTTAGGTTAGTTGCTGTTGGGGGGGGGGGGTCGGGTATAATAGTTTCTTCAAATGAGTCTGATCTGTGGTCAGAACTCACCAGGGAAGACCTCCACAGTCGGGGTGCTACAGTGGTTCCCCATATCGGTAAGCACCAGATCCAGGATGCTGGCACGCCCTGTGGGCATTGGAGTTAACGAAGTTGAGGAACCTTTGGCAAGGGAGTTTGAGCATGAGTAATTTACCCAGTCAATGGATGGGTAGTTAAAATCACCCAAAACTGTGGTGTTTTGATTTATCTTGATAGACTCAAGTAGATCCAAATAGGTAGTGGGTGTCCTGATTCATGGAAGGGGTCCTGTAGCTGGCAGTGACTTGAATAGATGTCCTACCAACAGTTATATGCACCTGAAGTATCTCCAGGGAATCATGCTGTTTAACCAATATGGAGGCTTGTTTATCTTTAATGAATATTGATACACCGCCTCCTCTAGTTTTCATGCCTTCAGTTTGTGGTCTAAATGTATGGAAGGAGGCGTAACTTGGTATGGCAAGGATGCTCTCTACAGCCTTGAACCAGGTCTCTTTGACTGCACAAACTTCTGCATCTTTCAAGTTGAAGACTGCTTCTTGTAAGTGCAGTTTCGTGTTAAGACTCCTAGCATTTATCAGCATAACATTGAGGTTGTTTTTGGGTGGACTTTTGACAACCGGAATTTTGTTCATGAGACACTGCCTAAAAAAGCACTATGGGGGTGGCAAGAGCCAATTATTGAAGTCAGTCATTTTCTAATTTGCATTGAGGGATCATCCTAGATGAAGTCAAAATGCTGCTTAAGGCAAGGGACATACAAGCATGAGAGACACAGTCTGAGACCTTAGTCATGTCTCTCTTCATATAGTCTAGAGAGGTATGTCTCAAGTTGTTCACACCATTGCAGGCTCAGCCTGGGTTACATCATAATGTTACAAAACAAGTGCACAGTTTACAAATAACAATAGTTTACATTTCTGAGCAAGCGTGGAACAGACTTAACCAGGGGATAGGGAAGTAGCCAGACTAAGTGGGCTGTGGGGTAGCCAGACTGTGGGCTGTGGGGGCATTATCTGTTTTCCGAATGTATTTCTTTGATTGCTTTTCTTTTTTAAACTCCTAGTTCTGCCTCCACTGTATTTAATGCAGTGTTCATGATGGTAGCATTGGCATATAGAGTGTTTACTGATCAGACAGGTATCATTTTTAATTTATTTTTATATTTTTGTTTGTATTTTATTTTAACACAGGTTACACACTATAAGCAGTACCCACCAAATACTAGCAAAGTGTATTCCTATTTTGAGTGCCGTGAGAACAAGACTGTAGACTCCAAAAGGTACAAGGTGAAATATGACAAAACCGTTTTCTATGGTTTGCAGTACATTATGAAAAAATATTTACAAGGTAAGGATTTTCTAAGTTCTGGTTTTTAAAGCACACCTTCATTTATTGTAATATTGTAATGTCGTTGTTTTTATTGTGACTTGAAGATTGATATGAGAGAAGTAATCAAAAATGTCAGCTGTAAAGGTCTGTACTTCAGAATGGCAGATTTTGGTAAAAACAAACAAGTAAATACATAAAAATGGTAACAGACATGCTAGTCTGGTGAAACCCATCCTTTCTACCAATTCCTACCATGTTCAGTCCTCCAGTCTTCCGTGCACTGTTCCATGTTGTATTTCCTAGTAGTCCACTGGGCAGTGTCCATGCAGACTTGTGGCTTTCCTCACCACTACCACTCTGGGGCAGTAACTCAGAAAAGATGTGGCTACTGTTGTGGAAGTCCTTGTGTTTAAACAGACATTTACTGATTAAAGTCTGAATGAGCTGGTGCTCGGTATATGCCAGTTCTCACTCCTTCACAATTTAGTTGGTGGTTCACTGTGGCCATATGAAGAAGTCCAGTTGTACCAGTTGTTATGTTTTGTTTGTGTGTGTGTGTTGGGGGGGGGGTCTCTGAAATAAATCAGATTGTATTGCATTGAAGAAAATGTTAATTGAGGACTTTGTGTATGATGCACTGCCTTTCTGGAAATGCTGCTTGGGATCAGGAATATTTTTGCAAAGTGCATTAGAGCATTGCTTTTAAAAGAGGTTGGTTGAGGACAGTGAGAGGGAGCAGGATTTCCCTGTATTGCCAGAGATCTTACTTTAATTTCACTGACCGATATAAAAAAGCCAGAATCATGCTTGAAAACAGGCATCTGGGACCAGCGATTGTACTTGATTTGGGGAAAGAGAGGAGAATTTGAATTGGGGGCTTTGTGGTGGATCATGCAGACTACTAAATAATTTACAGTTGTTTGCAGGACTGGGAAGTGTTTGCCACCTTGTTCCATATGGAGAAGATATGTTACATTGTGACAGTGTGTGGATGTCCAGCCTTAGCTCTATAGATGGTATTCCTGCATTCATCTTCTTCTGAATCACAGTGGGGATTCCCGTGAATGTTTAGGTTTGGAGCACCCTTTTATTTGTTTGATTGCATCACATTTGGCAGTAATAGCCATTTTTTATCTTGCAAACTCTATTCGCTATGCATTTCCCATGGTGAAGCACCTTACTTCTGACTTGATGGTCCTTTATTATGTATGTGTCCTTTCTAAAATGTTGTGAATTTAACTCCTGACACCAGTAAGTAAATAAAAAATGATGGAGTGAAACCACTTCAAATTTGTAGCACATCTCTGAAGATGGACATTTCTTTCCCCCTCCTGTTTTACTGACACTGCATAGAATAAAGAATAAAATTGTCTTTGTGTGGATCACTGTTGCATTCATCACTATAGAGATATCTGTCACTGGCTGAATCCTGTCCGTAGCATTTCTTCAGGTGACCCTTTCTTTGGCGAGAACTTGAGATTCAGAAGACCTCCTGTGGACTGGCCTTGGGCCCTCTATTCCTTTTCTTGCTGAAATGCTTAAGTATGCCTTGTAGGAAAGGGAAGGGAAGGATAGGAAAGAGGAACCCTGAATTGTCCAATGAAGCTGGTGATGGCAGATGTGTCTTAGCAGCCTAGAAGCCACCCAGACTCTGTTTCGGTGGCCTGCAAGAAAGCAGATTCCCATAATAAGCTTCCAGCTGAATAGGAGGAGTCTCTAACCAGGCATCCTTGAGCTGGCTTCTGTGCAGTCACATTAATCCAGCATAGTTCCTAAAGGCCACAACATTTTGCCAGAACAGAGAGTCTGAAGCATTTGTGAGGCACACCAAGAGAGTATATTTCACTGTGACATCGGGACATAAAGCTCTGTACTGCTCATCTCATCTGTGCAAATTACATTCCTTGTAAGTGGATCAGACCTTGGAAAAATTTGTAGATCTTCTTGATGGTCTCAAGGATGACCTAATTAAGACTATCTGTGGCTTTCATGGCAGGTTACCACACAGCTCAGTGTAATTTTGTTGTACTAGCTGAGGCTTAGAGACTGCTGTGTTATGGAGGAGCTCAGTGATGCTGTTTTGGATGCTTAATTCATGAGGGAGGTGCTCTTTGGCATGGCCTCTCACAACCTAGTGGATGACCTGTTAAGAAAAAAGCAGGCAGTCACCATTCTGGTGAACCTTTTAAAATTCCCATGCACAACCACCACCCTCTTCCTTTTCTTGATCCAGCCAATTCCAAAAGGAGATTATTGTGAGACACTATATGGTTATTCAGTTTTCTGTGTTAAGTTGATTAAGAGGACAAGACCCACTGTCATATTTCACCTTGTATCTTTTGGAATCTTTAGTCTTGTTCTCACGGCACTTAATGGTTGCTTGGGCTGTTATTGGTGGGAGAAAGGACAAGTTTTAATATCCTTTCTGGGTTAAATAACCAGAACATTCATAAGAAAAGACCAGTCAGCTGCTTTGTCGAGCTCCTTAAGTCCTTGCACCTTAAAGAGCACCACTAGGAGACCAAACCATCTCTGCCGAACTGTTGGAACATTCCAAGGCTCGACACTCAAAGTACCATAGAAGCTGCGCTTATTCAAAGCATAGCTGGGAGATTTTACATCTGTCGCTTCTTGATTCTGAATATGACAGATGGTTTCTATCCTGTCTTGGACCTTAGCAGTGCCAGTACATTTTGTGCCATGTGGTGACAATCCAGAGAGCTGCTCTGCTGTTGTACAGTGCTTAAATGATGCCATTGGACATGG
>NC_056745.1:1181890090-1181892590 GCF_019279795.1 Protopterus annectens
TTGCAGTGGATTATCTTAGAAAAATATGTTTTACTAATAGTAGCCTTGTCTGATTTTCAACTTATAATATGGATTCGTAAATTGTTGAGGTCCACTATTGCTTTCACTATGAAAAGGCATTCCTGGCATAGACTATGGCACTTTCTTGCCAATCTAAAGGTTAAAATAATGGCTGGCATTTAATGGTGAATTTTTCTCACCATTTGACTTTTTTTTTTCCTTTCTAGCAGAGTTTGAAAGACAAAACAATGTTATGTGTGCAGTCCACCTGATAAATTGCCACTCATGAAAAGAAAGAAAATTGCCTATCACAAAAGTGCATTTCTTTTAAAATTCAAAACACCAAAAACTAGGAACAACGCCAGGAAAGAGACACCTGGTTGACAAGACTTCACATGAGTGCACATAGTGCATACTTCCTTATACTGAAGAAGTCTATCACTTCCTTTTAAAATCACAAGATCACATGACAAGTTGCATAATACAAAGTTTAAGATTTTGGAATTTCAAAAGGCCCCACACTTTTTAAACAGTGTTACCACATTTGAACATGCCCCAAAATAATACAAACATTTTATTATTTAAAAATGTATTTAAAATCTGAATGTAAACACTTGCATAAATGTATATACACCCCCCCTCACACACACACACACACACACACACACACACACACACACACACACACACACACACACACACACACATGTGTGTGCACAACACTTACTCATTTTTATACCAAAACTTTGCATTTCTAAAAGGCTCTATACTAAAGTTTCGTGTATTTATATTTATACATAGAACCAGTAATACCAACAATAATGTTACTGTTTGATAGTTTTTTTTTTCTTTTATTATTTTCTATTATTTGTTATGACATGTTATGTGCACTTACTGATGAAAGCTCTCAATAAATTGTGAAGTCTTGTCAACCAAAAGTGCATTTCTTCTAAATGCAACTTGTTCCTTAGTAACTGATGTGTCAGAGAAAAACGTAAATTTAGGGCCCATCAAAAGCAGTGTTCATCATAAAAGTCTAGATACAGGTGAATTTCATTTACTAATATTTCTTCTTCAACCCCTCACCATATTATCAGGAGAAGGCTTACCACTTTAGTTATTAGTGGGAGATAAATGGGTTGTACTTGTTGTTCTACAAGGCCGCACAGTTCAGTTTCTTTCCACACCTTGTCCAGAATATAGTGCTGTCTCCTCCATTCCACCTCAACAGCTCCACACAATTTTACATTTGACTTTAGTCTTATTTTAATGAAAGGCAGTACGGTGGTATTTCTCTATTTTAAGATTACAGATAGTCCCTCCAAAAAGAACAAGAATAAGGTTCATTCCAGACTTTGGCCTGTTTAATCCCTTAATTATGTTATGGTTGGTGAGTTATCCTGACACTAAATTACACTGCCTGGATATGGAAATGTAACCCTGTTTTCCATGTATGCAAACTAAAAGCTTATGAATTGAAGTTTTTGCATTAAAAATGTATGCAGTGTTGCACCCCACAGCACGTGTGTGTGTGTGTGTGTGTGTGTGTGTGTGTGTGTGTGTGTGTGTGTGTGTGTGTGTGTGTGTGTGTGTGTGTGTGTGTGTGTGTGTCCATCCACAACCTATTTTCCCATTTTTGCACATGGGGTCAGGGTGTCACTTCAGTGACAATCATCTAGAGCTAAGGTTTACACCACCAGGTGGGTTGCCTTGCCATGGCAGTTCTTGCTCACCACACACTCGCACTTATGGCCAATTAAGAGTGTCCACTGCACCTACTGCATGTATTTGGAATGTGAAAGGGAAATCGTAGCGCCCGGAGGAAACCCACACGAACAGGGAAGACATGCAGACTCTGCACAGATTTTATACATATATATATACACACACACACACACACACACATGCACGCATAAATGGTTTACTATCAAAATGTGGAATGGCACTTAATGTGAAACTGGGGTGGTCGAATGCATCTTTTCCAGTTTCTGTAATGCCGTTCTGAAAATGTTCAAATGCATAATGGTAGTGTATTTGCTAATATGCATTCGACACAGATCGCACTAAAGTGGGGATTGGGAAATTAACCCTTTTCCTCAATGTAGTGCGATTTCGGAGTTGGAATATATAATTTGCAGAGGGTGTGGGGGGCACAGCCCTCCCTGCAAAATTGTGTGTGTCCTTCTCTATGTATGTCCTCTGTGTGTGCGTGTGTCTCTGTGTGTGCGAGTGTGTGTGCGCGCGAGTGTCTGTGCATGTGCGAGCGTGTGCGCGCGCGTGTGTCTGTGTGCGCTTCTGTATGCGCGAGTGTCTCTGTGTGTGTGCGCGCGAGTGTCTCTGTGTGTGTGCGCGCGAGTGTCTCTGTGTGTGTGCGCGAGTGTCTCTGTGTGTGCGCGCGTGTCTCTGTGTGCGCGCGCGTGTCTCTGTGTGTGCGCGCGTGTCTCTGTGTGCGCGCGCGTGTCTCTGTGCGCGCGTGTCTCTGTGTGCGCGCGTGTCTCTG
>NC_056745.1:1182230090-1182237278 GCF_019279795.1 Protopterus annectens
TAAAGCATCTAAACAAAATACCCTGCCTGCTTGTCATGTATATTAGAGAAGGACGAGCGACAGTTATGATTCCAGTTGTAAATCCAAGTAAGAGGAGATTAGATCTGAATGTTTAAATGTAGGAGCACTGAAAAAAACACAAAGTACTTTGAGAATTGTGTTTCTAACTCATGTGAGAATTAGTAGGAATAATCAAGTTATGGTTAAACTGCTAGAATTGCAAACTAGATTAGGTAGAAACCTTCTTCATTTTAGACCTGGGAAAACACTGAATTCACTAACTACTGAAGTTGGAAAGGAAAAGAGATTGGAGAGCTTTAAAAAGAACTTATGATTTACTGTTCCAAAGATTTAAAAAAAAAAACAGAAATGTGATGTATGATTTAGTGAGAAAGTATATTGTGCTAGGTCTTTTTAGAGAACAGCAAATAATGATATCTGAGGTTCTAGGCCTACCTCTAGCATTGTAACATTGTTATTCTCAGTTCAGTCTGTTGCTGTTTGGCTCGTGTTTCTCAGATACATGTCTACTGTCACTGCATACCCAGGTTTATGGAGTTATCCATCTGTATCCCTGCCTTTCTAACTGCTTGACCCAGGCATGCTAATGCAAGCATTACAGAAAGCAGCTGTGTGTTTGTTTAGTTTTAAATCTCCAAAAGGTAAGTCTGCGTCCTTCAAACCAGAAGACCTTCCTTGGGATCATTTTCGATACCATGTCCTCCAGTCTGTCCTATCCCGGGGCCAATTCATAGTAATGAACCAGTTCTTTTTGAAGTCTGCCCAGAGGTCCTTTTTAATTTCCAGAGTGTTCCTTAAAACCATGGAATTAGTCAGTTTCTGATGTTGTCAGTCTTCATTTTATCTTTGACAGATGATCTGGTTCTGATATCGGAACCGACTTGGCCGTTACTATAGCTCGTGCCAGCCAAAAACTATCAGGCTTCACCTCTACCCACAATCCTCTCACAATTACCTCAGATCTCGTTTGCCACTTTTCCAAAACGGTTGCATTTTGCCAATGCTCTCGAGTTTCAGTGGGTTTAAGTAAAGTTTTATTTAATTTTGTTAGAGATTTCTCTCTCTTTCTCTCGATTTCTAATTGATCCTCTACCCTATACTTTAATATTTTATTTTCTCCTTATTTCTTACATATAGTGTAACCTTTAATATCATTGTTATTCTTTCCCTGTACCTGTACTTTCTATAATTATCATTGTTGATCCTCTTCTCTTTCTTTCTCACAAAAAAAAAAAAAAAAACTTTCTTTCCTCTTTTCTTCTTCTTCCTTAAGCTTTCTGTGCGAGTGAGTTTGTGCGTAACTTGTCACTGAGAAGGCTAAGGCCCTTTCTGGCTTTAAAAAAAGTCAGAAGTCTGTCCACAAAATTCCATTGTCTGATTTCCATTTCCTGTGCATCTATTGCTTGGATCCGGTTGATTTGCAAGAGGACTGCAGTATATGTCATGGGTTCAGTCATCGAGCTTTTGTTGAAAGATGAATTAAGCTTATTTTGAAAGGATTGATTCCCTCAGCCTTTAGTGAAGCCTTATCTTCTGCAGACAAAACCAAAACTGACGTTTCCTCCCCTTCATTTTCATCTTTAGTGGACAAAGGAAAAAAGAGGTGCTTCTCTGTCCAGACCTCTCTGTTGATTCGGAGACCTAAAAAAATTGAAACCCTCAGTTCCCAATTATCTTCGGAACCGAAGGCCTCTGGCTGTAAAATACCAGTGTCAACAATTTCTCCAGCACTGATTGCTGTCTCAAGCCCTTTGATGTTGAAGGCCCCAGTGCAAGACAAAATTTCTGCTTCACCTACCATGACAAAAATTCCTGATTTGAAAACGATTTTTCAAAGGACTTCCTATTCCCCATCTATACACCCTTTCGCTGGTGAGCTTCCAGAAGTTCTTCTGCAGAGACCTAAATCTCCTTCAAGCATCATCTATCCACTCCACCAAAATTCTTTCTGAACTCGATGTGGAGAGACTGAATAAAATCTTGTGAGCTAGAGGACTTTCAGGCCCCCTTTTGGTTCTGACCCCATTGGGTCTTGGAACTGAGCCTTCTTTTACTCCATTGACCACTCCTCCTCTAACCTCCTCCGAGGTCTTAAGAGTCATCTGTTCCGAATCTCCTGGCACTAACTGTGTCGGTTCCTGAGATTTTCACATCTTCGGAACCAGTAATCCCCCTGAGCTCTTCGGTGGCTTCGGAACCAGAGACCGTAGCTACCCTGTCTGTTCTGGGAGGCAGGACTCGACTCCAGGTTTTTTGGAGCTGTCCCTGCTCCTCGGGGCTTCAACTTGAGTTATCTCAGCTCCGGCTTGTCTCAAGGGTTGGTTCTTTATAATGGGTCATGGCCCCAGTCCCTAGGCAGTCTGTCTCAGTTCGAGTCTCCCTTTACTCTTTTGGGGGATGGCCTTCATGGCAATGGAGAGGGCCCCCTCACTCACAGTAACTCAGTCAGTACTTTCACCTTTGGAACAGGTACACCCTCTGGCTTTGTTATTCCACTTGCCTTTCCACTGAGACACAGTGGGTGCTGAAGTCTTGAGTATTTCAGACCCAGGTTCTGTCATCTTCTGATGCCTCCCCAAGATTATCCTCCTGAGGAGGTCCCTCAGAAAAAGAAGTGCAAGAGGAAGCACTTGGATTCCCCCCAGGAATCAGTCACCGAGGACACAGATTTTGATGAGGGGAAGAGTCCCCACCGCTACCACCTGAAGATGTCTCCTTTGGAGACATCTTAGAAATTTATAAACAAAGGGGTGGCTGGAAGTCCCAAAACCCTTCCTCAGAGGAATCTGTTTACCTGCAGGCTTTCAGCACCTGGCTGTCTACCTCCTGGGTGACCCCATCCTCTGATGAGCATTCAGTTGATTTCACAGTGGGAGTGGAAGACTCCGGACACCATCGAACTCATCCCCAAGAGACCTGACGAAATATTATCTGCCTCTGAAGATCAATAGTTCTGGGCCAAGTGGTTAGCTGTGAATGCCATGCTGGTAGCAGCAGCCAGAAAAAAGGAACTTGCTGAGGAGAGTTCATCTGTCCAACAGCGAGTCTTCGGCTATGGACAGATTTGAGAAGCGTGTTCTACACTTTATCAACCTTCGCTATAAGGTCTTTCAACTTCTTGGCACACTTTACAAGACTTCAGTG
This sequence comes from Protopterus annectens, assembly GCF_019279795.1. NCBI lineage: Eukaryota > Metazoa > Chordata > Ceratodontiformes > Protopteridae > Protopterus > Protopterus annectens. Next base: position 1,182,233,256 of record NC_056745.1, read on the forward strand.
GGATCTGATTAAGGAATTGTCAGATACCCTGGCAGGAGCTGCAGCTGAAAGAAAAAGTGTCTTCCCTGCTAGCTACCTTGGAGTCTGTGTCTAATTTTTCCATGAGGCTTAATCGCACATACAACTGAAGGGACTTCCAGAGCAGTGGGTACAGGCATAGCCATAAGGAGACGTGCCTGGATGCACCCATGTGACTTTGTGGAACCATTCAAGTCTTCTTTCATCAGTGCTCCCTTTGATGGAGCATCCATGTTTGGCCCAAAAGTAAAAGAGACTTTATCCAGGTGTGAGAAGGATGGTAAGCCTCTTTTTGCTGTGGGTGTACTTTTCTCCACCCCCTAAAGGTCATTTTTCTAGGAACCAGAGGAGTGGTGAAAAAATGTAGCTCAAAAAATCCCAGGGGCCTTTCCAAGACACATGTGGAGGGAGTTCCCCTAGGTGCGGAGGGGGCAACCAGAATAGAAAATACCACCCTTGCAACAGAGGTTGTCTGCAAAACCAGGACTTCAGGGATTCCTTTCCAGGGAAGCCCTTTCAGTGCTCCTGAAAGGAGGCCCAATTGTCTTCCTCTGGAGGCAGTTGAGGGACACTTGTCATTGCACCTAAACGCCTGGCTAAACATAAATTCCTGGGTGTAAAGGATCATATCTAGGGACTATATCATTGGGTCTATATTAGTTTGTCGAAATTGCATTGCAGCAAACACCTACTCATCGAACCTAATTCAGTGAAAATCATTTCAGCGATTCCCTGAATTTACTGAAGGCTAGGAAATACTTGCACCACAGCACAATGGACCGACAGCTAAGCAAATCAAACCCAGCCAAGTGGGGGACTTCACCCCACACCCTCCCTAACTACATATACCAACTCCGAGATCACAGTACAGTGGAGAAAAGGGCAAAGTTGTGCTGCAGGACATGTATTTCCTTGCCTTTGGTCAATTCAGCAAATTGCTGAAATTAATTTTGCTGCATGAGGGTTGATGATTAGCTGTTAGCTGCAATGCGATTTTGCGAACTGTAATATAGACCCCATATCATTCCCTTCATTCTCTTTTCTCATCCTCCCCGTGTACACAAGAAAATCCCAGATGTTCCACCCAATCAGAGAAATTCAACAGTGCAAGAAATTGAGAAACTGCTGGACAAAAAGAGTGATTCAAGAAATCCCGCCAGACCTGAAGGGATGTGGAACCTACTCAAGATTCTTTTTCGTGCCAAAAAAGACAGGGGACTGGAGACCAAATTTTGGATCTCAGCATGCTGAACAAATCATTTTGGCAAATAAAGTTCCAGATGGTCACGGTACAGTTGATTCTTCCCTTTCTGAAGAAAGATGACTGGATGTGCTCGATAAATCTTCAGGATGCATATTACCACATAAAAATGGACAATCTCTCCAGGAAGTTCCCCTGCTTCCAGCTAGGAGCCAGTCATTACCAGTTTAGAGCACTGCCCTTTGGTCTCACCACAACCCCCAGGGTGTTCATCAAATGCATGGCAGTAGTAGCAGCTCACTTGACACTGCAAGGATACCGGGTGTTTCCGTACTTGGACGACTGGCTCATAACTGCTTCGACCAGGCATCAGTTGATAGTAGCCAGAGATTACACTTTCAATATCTGTGCTCATCTGGGGATTATGGTAAATTTCGAGAAGTCACATTTGATGCCAGTGCAGAATTTAGAATTCATAGGGGCTGTACTAAGTACGGAGACAACTATAGCATCCCTTCCTCCAAAGAGACTTCAGAGAATAATGGAACAAGTTCAACAGAAAATCCACAGAAAAAGGGCCCCAGCTCGACTAGTTTTGCAAACTCTAGCGTTGATGGCAGCATCAGTAACTCTAGTACCTCTAGCCAGGTTTCATGTGAGAATTCTGCAATGGCTACTAGCTTCTCAGTGGTCTATCCTTTACCAACACTTGTCAGACCTAATTCTGATCACCAATTATTGCAAGAGGGATCTTCTTTGGTGGATGGATTCCAAACAAATTCTCCATGGTTGCCCCCTTTGTTCTTCCAGAGCCCATGGATAGTGACCACAGATGCGTCCCAGATGGGGTGGGAGGGGCATTTTCTGGGCAAGACTGTCCAAGGCACTTGGTCCCTGTTAGAGGCCAACTTGCAGTGTCCTCGAGCTAAGAGTGGTGCTTCTAGTGTTGCAAGCCTTTCAGACAGTTCTTCCTCAGGGGACATTTGCAGTTCAAACAGACAATATGTCAGTAGTTTGGTACATCAACAAGCAGCATTTGCAGTTCAAACAGACAATATGTCAGTAGTTTGGTACATCAACAAGCAGGGGGGAATCAAGTTTTATCCCCTTTGTCGAGAAGCCTTCGGAGTATGACAGTGAGTAATCTCTTCCAGCTGCTTTCTAACAGCAATGCACATTCTGGGGAGTTCCAGTGTAACTGCAGACAAGCTGAGCAGATGTATCCTTCAGCCTCACGAGTGGTCTGTCAATCCAGAAGTGGCAAAAATGATCTTCCATCAATGAGGTTGACTTTGCTGCGACCAGTTTCCTTTTCCCCTAAACAAGTGCAGGAATTACTTCACCCTGATTCCCCCCTCCAGGGAAGTCACCCAGAGACACTGTCCTCCACAACTGGCCTTTCCCCCGATACCACTAATTCCGAAATTCTTACAGAAAGTGCTCAGATTGGAAAGCACAATAATCCTTATTGCACCCTTTTGGCCTTGGCAGATTTGGTTCCCCTTCCTTTGGCCTTATCTGATTCGACAATCTTGGATTCTGGACCCGGTTCCAGAAATTCTTTCCCATCCAGATGGACTTGCTCACCCAGATATTTTGAAACTCAAACTGACAAGAGTGGTTCTTCCAGTTCCATTAGCTGCGAGGCATCCTAATATTTCCTCCCCAGAATGCCACATCCTCTTGTCGGCTCATAAACCTTCTACTCATAAACTATACTCTAGCGAATGGAAGAGATTTACCATTTGGGCCCATGAAAAAAATGAGTCCCTTTTCTGCTTCTGTAGAACATATTTTAGACTTTTTAGCCTCTCTTTTCCATGCTGGAGCTTCCCCTTCTACCATCAGATTATAATTAGCTGCAATTTCTGATTTCCACTATTGTTTGGAAGAACATTCTTTAGCTTCTCTTAGGCTTTGTATATCATTCCTAAGAGGCATGCTTTTGTTGAAGCCCCCTTTCAAAGATCCCATGCCTCCTTGGGATCTGAGTTTAGTGTTACAGGCCATAATACATTCTCCCTTTGAGTCCTGTGCGGAATGTGATCTGAAGATTTTGTCTTGGAAGACTGTTTTTGTCGCCATTACCTCTGCCAGAAGGATTTCAGAGATCCAGGCCTTTTTGTCTGAATCTTATCTGATTTTCCACAAGGATAGAGTTTCTTTACTAAAAACCCATCCTTCCTAGCTAAGGTAGTCTCAGAGGCTAGTATCAATCAAACAGTTAATTTACTGTTTTCTTTCCAAACTTTTCCAGCAAAGGTGAATATTCCTTACATTTGCTTGTTTATAGACTATTACATTTCTATCTTCACAGGACAAAAAGCATTTGAAAATCAAATCAACTATTTGTTTTCTATTCCAGTGGAAAGTTGGGTAAACCTGTCAGCAAGGTAACTCTGGCTAAATGGCTGAAAGACTGCATTTCATTTATTTATGATTAGAATAAATTAACCTTGCCTAGGCCCGTGAAAGTACATTCTACAAGATCCATAGCCACCTCGGACGTTTTCCAGTCTAGAGCTTCGATGGATGATCTATGTGCTGCAGCTACTTGAGCTACTCCCCATTACAGATTGACTTGGTCTCTAGGGGAAGGGCATCCTTTGGTTCAGTGGTGCTCAGGAATATCCTTCCATGAGTTCTCCCAAGATCTGGGTAGCTGAGTACTCTGTTCCATCTGTCAAGGATAAAGTAAGATTGACAACAGCAGATAAAGAAGTTATGTACTTAGCATAATGTTCCATCTGTGTTGTCTATTTTCATTTATCCTTGACTTCCCTCCATCCCCGACCTTTTTTTTT